>NC_056746.1:592723253-593023253 GCF_019279795.1 Protopterus annectens
AAAGATAAACATTGCAGACCATATTGATACGAGTATATAAACAACTTAAAGTATATTTTATCATTCATTCTTAGTTTATAGCTTTCACGAGATTGTGTAACAATGATTAGTCAACAAAACCCATAGTAAATTGGACACTCTTAGTTGATGGTATATAACAAACCATTGTGGAATTCAGATTGACAGTATAAACTCAAGTAGAAATAATTTTGTCGTTTGACTTTTCTGATCAAAGTATTTTTTTTTTTTTTTTTACAGTGATGAACATTTAACTATTTCCCCACTCTAGCCATTTAATGTGTAACTGTAATTAGTCAACAAAACTCACAGTAAATTGAACACTGTTGTGGCTGGTGGTATAAATAAACCATTGCAGAATTCAGACTGACAGTATAAACTCAGATATAAATCCTTTCATTGTTTGACTTTTCTGAGTAAAGTATTCTTTTACTGAGATGAGCTGTTATGTGACAGTGTAAGGGCAACTTGACATTTGGGTGAGCCGTTTGCCCCGTAGCAGGAGTTAAGCCTCTCAGATAGCTGTATGTTCTATACCTTGGCTAGGCAGAAGTAATATTAAACTTTCATCTGGCAAAGAATTTATCTTACTTCCTTTAGCCCTGGACTGACACTAGGGAAAACTGTGTGCTCAGTCTGAGTGAATAAATCCCAACTGCATGCAATAAAGTTGATTGCACATCTGAATAAATCAGAGGTGACTTTGACCCATGGAAACACCTTGACAATCAGCATACCTGATGGAAAAATTCTGAAAATAATCAAGATATGCTGAAACAGTTTGCAGTTCCCATGGAAAATAGAATGAAAAGGAGTGGAGCTGAAATCGGATGGTGTCACTTTGAATTTAATGAATACAAGACCTCAAGGAATGCCAGCACTGGAGAAAGACTTAGATCATAAAAAGATGGGCTATAACTACCATATACAGTAAGCAGTAGTTTTTAGCATTGCAAAAAAAAAAAAAAATCAGACTTTGGTAAAAGGGATGAACAGATAAAATGACCCACTTGTTCCTCAATGATGTAGCCATGGGCAGTGAATTAATGTGTTAAACTGCACTAGTATGGATCAAAATGGATATTTAAAACTGAGTGGAAGAGATGGGTGACTCCCATCACTGGGCTTCCATGTCTCAGGTTAATGATATTTAGTGACTTATAAAGAAATATATAGATAGATTCCTTATAAACAGTTAGGAATGGTTTGCTTATCCACAAGGTAACTATTTGAAGTCACCCTTTTTTCAGTGAGCAGTCACTCCTAAAACCTAACCTTGGCATGGAGCCATCCTCGCACCCTGACATCATACAATGCAATATGAAATAATTTAGGGGAACACTAGGGATTGGTCATAAATTGAATGCTATTAACTGAGAATATACAGGGAAGCAGAAGCAACGGCAACATCTCAGGTCATTTGAATGTGCACCTACCTCTCCTTTATAGATATGTCAACATATTACCAAGTTATATATAAGAATGAAATAAAATTATGAGT
Source organism: Protopterus annectens (assembly GCF_019279795.1). Classification (NCBI taxonomy): domain Eukaryota; kingdom Metazoa; phylum Chordata; order Ceratodontiformes; family Protopteridae; genus Protopterus; species Protopterus annectens. The sequence goes on from NC_056746.1 coordinate 592,724,773, forward strand.
AAAATTATAAAAGGACAGACCTAATTAACTGTACAACAAAAATAATAAAAATGAAACAATATATTACATGAACTGTTGGGAAAACAAGAAAGTAATTAAATTACGTTAAAATGATATAGGTTAACAAAAGGTGATGCACTGACAATAAAATGACTGCTGGCACACATGCAGAAATTGCACCAGCAGTGATTTCCTCTCAGAGACAGCAATCTGCATGCTTTTCTTCAGCATCTTGCATCTTGGGCACCTAGTGCTCAAAGAAAAGCAAAGTGGTGATGTGTACAGAGATTGTCCCTGAAGAAAAAAACAAACATTCAAGAGCCCCATTGTTTCTTAAATATTATATATAGTTAAGTGCAAGAGCCTGCAGGCTGTAAACACTCCTGTCACGATTAGACTGTGTTTCCTCTATCAATCTGTTTTAACTCCGTGTCTTACGAGACAACTAGTCAACAAACTATAAGAATTATAACCCAAAGTGGGTTAAATTATCAAAATGTGTACTTTTGTGTCCTTTGATTACAATGATCATTATATATATATATATATATATAAATTTTTTTTTTTTTTGCATTTTAGTAGGAACCATAGCACATGTAGATTGTTAACTCAAAAGTTTCTGTATTCCTTTGAGAGAAATGTGTATGTGTATTATGTTTCCATATGCATGGCCTAAGTGTAAAAAAAATGTAATTTTAAACAGCCTCCCTTTTAACCTGTCTTTGCAATAGTGCTGCATCTGTGCATCTGATAACCTCCTTCAAGCCTGGACACTTTTTTTGAAAGCACCACAACTGTCGTTCATGAATTCGCTATTAGTTGTGTGTAATCATTATAGAGTCTTCCTTCTTGCATGCAATTCTCAGACATTCCTGTTTCATAGATATTATAGATAGAGTTATACATAATATAACTATTTTCATATTTGAATAAATATTTTGAAAATGGCTTGAGGACCAGATTAATGAATGGTGCTATGGAAACCCTGACAAAGAGATGCATAAACTACTGGCGATACTTAGCATCCAACTGCCGTGATATGAGACATAATGAATGTTGTTTACAGACATTATTAAAGAGAATTTTGAGAGTTTACATTATTCTAGAAAGAAATGAAGTGCAGTGATGACTTTCTGTGTATCACTGTATATCTGTAAGTTGGACAAAAAAAATTCTGCCTATACTATGTCAGCAGATAAAGTAACTGAGATATAACTGTTTGGAAATGTTCTCCTACATAGCAGGGAAATGGATATAAGTTTTACATTGACAGTACAGGATTATGTAGACGTCTATTATAGAGTTTTATCTGCTCCACATACTACCAGTAACAAAAAAAAAAGTGTATGATGTGAAGCAATTAGCACTGTCAAGTGGGCAGAAACAAAAGTGCCCTTCTGTAGAATGAACTACTTTAAAATCAGTTGACGTGTTGTTATTCCACACATTTGTACTACAATGAAGTTCTAACATATTTTAAAAGCTGTTTTACATTCTACCACTCTTCTTTGATGGTTGATACTTGTCCACTTTAGTCCATAGCATGAGACACAATCTTAACAGTGCTTAAGGATGTTTAGCAAGTTTTTATTATGCACCCCTAAGTGTTGTTATGCTAGGGAAGTGCTTACTGGGTTTATCTTTTTCCTGATTTTGGAGCATAATCATTACATTCCATGCAGTACCTAACAAATATGTTTAGGACTTTTTACATGATTACCACTATAAATATTTTTTCAGAATAGTTGTGCAGTTTTAAATTTTTATTGTAGAATAAATGCTTTTAAGATATCAGCATTTATGTGCACAATGGTTTGGAAACATATTGTGACAGAAATCTGTCAGCACTCAGCAGGAATTCTTTTTAAAGTCTGCATATCAAAGACTATATTTAGTCAATGCTGAACAGGGCGCTGTTAAATTATGCATGCCAGTGATCAGTCTTCTCTCCTGTAAACCTATCCTTTTCAAAGCTAACTCTTAGGATCACCTGTATCCATCACTTCTAAATTATACTTTACAGCCAAGCCTGTAGCTGTACGAAATCTCCGTTGGTGACTAGGAGAAGGTCTTCCCACCCCAAGAAGCAATCCTAAACTGATATAAATGCACTGCTTATTTTATTCACTTATCAGAAATCTTCAACAACTTAATAAAGTATGTGCCCAGGAATTGCACACTGGCTATATTCATTAAACTAAAAAAGTACTTTAACATCTTTTATGGACAAACCCAAAACATTTTCAACATTTGGGGCCCTGTCTGACTCCTTTTCAAAGAACAGAGCAGCAAAGTATAATTTTAATATTTGGTATTCCACACAGTTATTCCTTAAAATGTCAGTCATATCTTTAACATGACATCTATGGATTTCAGTCTCATGAATCATATAACTGCCACAACACATTTCTGTCCCATTTGGAATTTTCATTTGACTTGTGTAAAAAAAAAATGTTTTTGTCAGTTTATATACGATGACAGTGTCATATTTTAAGCAAGGGATCCATAAAATGATTTTTTAAAGCTGAGCCAGAAATATTGATAAATGCCAAATTTCATGACCCTACCTTTAAAATGGTATTCATTTGTTTATATCTTGCTCAGTATTCAGTTTTTGACCCATATTTTGAAATGTTGTCTGTGGGACACAATTTCATGATCTTCAACTGCTGTTATGGTTTTATGTTACTAACATAGTACAGTAATTGAACTAGGTCATCAACTAGGTGATGATGACTATAAAATATCTGATAAAAAAAAAATATCATTGCTCTTCGATAAGATAACCTAAATGTGATTATTGTTGTTTTGTCATTTATTCACTTAAGTCATCTTACTCTTTATGACCTCAGTGACTTTGAAGTCTATCAATAACTGTTTAAATCCTTGTAAATTCATATTCATTACTTTGCTGCTCTTTTCTGTTTTACCCTCATTTTTTTCTGCATTACGAAATCCTGCCTTTACCTTATAATCAAAGTATATGAGTTTGTTTTAGTTTTACAATCATCCCTTCCAGTGAACAGTCCGGAGTTCTTTACTTATGTAATGACTGATCTGATCTTATTTCAATCCATGGAATCCTTAAAAGTTTTGTAAAAAAACAGTTCAAAACATTGATTTTCCAGTGCACAGCACTTACATATAGACCATTTCTCAGATCCATGTGTTATTATTGGGAAAACATTGCTTTGAGTATACAGATCTTTTTTTGATAATTCAATGTCTCCGCTCTTTAAATATCTCATCCAGATTTGCCATTACTTTCCTTCCATACAGCCAATGTCTTTTAATTTTCATGGTTTAATTTTTCCAAGTACTTTGGGTTTATGATACCATGAAGGGTCGGACCCCGTTCCTAAGTCAGTGTATCATTACAGTTCATGAAATTAGCATTGTTTCAATCTTTGAAGTTAGCCAATGTGCCCAGAACTGACTTACTTTATGACTTCTCTGCTGTAGACTTTCCTTTTGATCATTATTTATTTATTTTCCTTAAATGTAAGATCACATGAATATAGGGCAGAACACCAGTTTCTTTAAATAAAGCTGCGGGATTTCCAGCCATAAGGCAGCTGCAGTGTGAAATGATTTTAGTAAAGGAAAAAGATTGTCCTGATAGGACCAGGTTGTTAAGCCAGGTAACTTTTAACACTGGGGCAGGAATGAACTTTCAGCAGTGGGTCCCTAGAACATTTACTACCAATTTTGGAGGCACAATTGCACAAAAGGCAATTAAACCATTTAATACTTATGAAAGGCCAGGATCGTCCAATAGAAAGTGAAACACTAGACCATATTTATTCATAACAAATAATGTAAGGAAATGATTGTTAATGTGATTTGACATCATTTTAATGTACTGAATCTAAACTGGGCCAGCTTTTGATTTACTTGACCTTGGGTAGAAGTAAAATTGTTTTCCTGGCACATAGCATGGATTTAAGGATCACTAAAAACGCAACTGTATACTGCCTAAGGAAAGTCAAGGTTCCTGCAATAATTTGTCTTGCTTCTCCATCAGTCGACATACATACATTATATTTTGCACAATCTATTTATGATCCAGCCAACACACAGTTTAAGATTAAGCCTTCATCTCCCTTTTTACTAACCATTGCAAAAAAGAGACTGAAGGAAACACTATCCTACAGAAAGCAGCAATCAAGTCATTCAGTAATAAAATCAGTATTTTATTACAGATAATGTATGTGCTAGCATATACGCCATGCATGGGCTTTACTGTACTATAATCCTACACATCTGTGGAAAAATGAGCTTTATTTGCCTTCTATTATTGTTAAATAATTATTATTCAGTGTGATATCCAAACTATCTAAAGAAAATGCCAGCAATAAGACTTAACAACATTGCAAAATCTTATTTTTTTTTTCCAGTGGACAAAGCAATAGCAAAAAAAGTCTTTATACCATTCTGATGCATATTCAATGCAAATACACATAACATTGTCCTATATATTTGTGAAGGAATAACTGGAGAAAAATTTAGGTAACTAAAAATATGGCACAGTATCTGTACATTATGATGAAGAATTAGTAGATAATCCTCTGTTGATGTATATCGGCAGCATTTGACCCGTCAGATTTCACTCTTAATGTCAAATAGCACCATAACTGAATAAAACATTGTACATTACCCTTCTCGTACCTCTCAACTGTACAAATTTTCACAGAATGTCCAGATTTTTGGCTCATATTTTTGCCTGTTCCTCTTTTTTCCTGGCAAATCACTGGGATGATCTCAGGATGGAAGTCACTAAATAATGACATGCATTTGAGTTTCAAACTTCAAATCCTTCAGGAAATGTATATTTAAAAAGAATCCTGTTACTCTAGCACTTTCTGAGCAATATTTAAAATATGTCCCTATTTGCACTCCCATTTTGTCAAGCTTTGTTGAGATTCTTGCATTAACAGGTTGAGAGGTATCATTCTATATTGCTTAATTACTCGAATTCCTATCAATCACTCATTCTAGCACTTCTTATTATTGTCACACTTACTCCAATATATTTACACTTATTAATATGCTAACTAGGGGAACAAATAAGTGACATTCATTTCAGAAAAGAACATTTTATTCATAGTCATCTAATAAATTTGTAATCTGTATAACTAAATGAGTCGAGAAATCCTAACATCTAATTAAATGCCATTGGCAATAAATTATTTTCATTAATGAGATCATTAATAGAGATTTTGTTAAGTCTGCAAACAAATAGTGCTTCTAAGTTTAGTAGTGAAATTTCAAACCTCCTCTGATGCATTACACAAAAAATTACAAGTCAGTGTATCTGAATGAATCCAAATTATTTTATTATTTTTCAGCACAAATCCCAGTACTATAGGATTCCAAAACTGTATGCAAAAAGCAGATTTTACCTGTTCCCAAAGTCCTTATTTTTTCCTTTTCTATAAATGCGCACCTCTCTGGCATATCATATATAGTAAATACAAACCATGTTACTAAAATATATATTTGGCTGAATACTGCATTATTGCTGTGGAATGATGGATAGTATTTGTTATGCACCTCTACTAAAGTGTCAGAAGACTTAATAAATTATCTGTATTATTTATTGCTTGGGAGGTGATGTAGTTAAATTCTGCTCTACTAGCAATATTTTTTGCAGTTTTATTTCTCCCTAGTAAATATAATTCACAAAACAAGGAAAGATAACATATAGCATCCCCTGCTGCTGTGTGGTCACATCTTTTAGGAGGTGAGTTGGAATATTTCATTTGAAAACTGATAAATGCATAATGAAAGGTAAATTGAATAGATTTGTCAGTTGCTTAATGAAGAAATCATTGCTATTACAAAGTCTAGCATCTATGGAATATTTTTTTTGCAGGCAATCAAAACACTTACCCATTCCAGCAGCAATCTGTCCCGACACCCTTAGTGTTAGTTCTTAAATTAGCACATCATCTGTTTAAAACCTAGCATTCCAGAAACAAAAGGGTATACATTTCACAAGCTGTTTTACCAGAAGATTAAAAACTGGTGCTGCCATGGTATTTAAATTGTATTTAAGAATTGTTATTTTAATGTCAGTTTTTATGAACAGAACAAGAAAAACAAGATTTGTCAGTTTCTGACTTTTTACGTTGGTAACTGAAGGGTTCCGGTACATTAAACACTTCTTTTACTTCCTCTTACAAGAAAAAGAGAAAACATTTGTTCGTAAAGATTATATACTACATTCCAGACACATACTTTATTTTCTATCTGGGTGCTAAAAACTCCTCTGCTTTGCTCTCTACTAGGTAAAATAATTAAACAATTCTTTCAGATGAATGCCCTCATCAGCTAAATGGAAAGATTTTGATAGGATGCTGGTGACTTCACTAAATAACTGAGATATAATACTTCACAAATATGAAGGTAAAAATGCCTGACGTGGTGGGTGTTGCTAGAAAAATAATCATCCATCCAAGGGTGTTATGAGGCCAGAGGCCCCAGGTGAGGGGCTATCTACCATTATTTCCACCAACACCCACCAAGAGGGCATTATTGCTCTTAGGTAATGGGCTATTAAATTGTTTTGTATTTATTTGTATAAAATTTTAATATTTCTTATATAATTAGTTTCTCTGCCTAATGTTTAAAAGTTGCTGTAGCATATGCAATTTTTGTTGAAGGAGGTACATTACATCTAAAGTGTAATTTATATAAGTATTTAACACACATGAGCACACTTACAAAGAAGTACAGACAGACTCACATACATACATATAGAAATACACACACACACACACACACACACACACACACACACACACACACACACACACACACACACACACACACACACACACACACACACACACACACACACACACACACACATGCCCACCACTTACAGATGCTTTCTTGAATGATAACACCTCAGATGTCTCATTGTGATCAAATGAGTGAAAAAATTCAAGCATTGCACCCAGTGACTCTCCACTGCCTCTGATTTTCTGGAATGTCCCTCATTTTGCCTCATATTTACTCTGTTCCTTGTTCAGTGTTTGATTTTCTAGTAACTCATTGAGGATTTTAATGAAATGATAATCCTAGATATTAGAGTTTCATACCTGTTATTGTTTAGATAATGTATGTTGATGGAAAGCTTCTTGTTATGAAATAAAGTTAGGGGGTATGTGCTCTCCCTCCCCCTCTCTCTGTCTCACACACACACACACACACACACACACACACACACACACACACACACACACACACACACACACATATGCACACACTTACACTCATGTACATACTTCCATTATTTTTTTTCAGTTTTCCAGTCTGTCATTCATGGCACTTGTTTGCTCACCATCTGATATCTGTACATTAATACCCTATTGAAGAATGATTGTCCTCCAATGTTTCACCCACTATCTAAGTAACCCACTATCCTAGGTTAAAGTATGAGTTGTAGACCACTCTGTGAAGTACTAGAAGGGCATGATCACCAGGTATATACGTAACTCCTTTACCTTCTTCTGCTGGTAGGTCCATATTAGTTAAGGTCTGCTGCTCTTTAAGACCACTGTCTTCCATGAGCTCCTGGTGACAGTGGAGCCTGATTCTCCTTTGGTGATTACCTATAAATGAGATATTCTCATTGTCAGTTGGCCACCACTAACTGTTCATATTACAGTGTTGATATTCATGTGATTTCCATCTCCCCCTGCTACTTTAAATGAGTGTTGTATTTTATGGGTCTATATTATAACCTCGAAGGTTTAATACTTCGAATGCATAAAGATCGAACTTTATGCATGGAAGTATTAAACCATCAAACCGTTATAAAAAAATTACTAAAGCAAAAAAAATTGAACTAAAGCATTTACGCAGGGGGGCAAGCCCCCCCTGCACCCCCACATCCCTGCTACTTAAATATACCAACTCCATGATCGCACAACATTAAGGTAAATGGAAATCTCCCCTTATGGAGATTTCCGTTTAAACGTTCGATGTGCCCTTTCTTTAATCTCATGTCGACAATATCGTGTTTGATATTGTCAGACTTCGAGATTCTGATATAGACCCGTATTTTATTGCAATGTGGTATTATAAAAAGTAACAGAACAGTACAGGTGGGATAACTGTGACTAGGTTCCAAGCAGTAAATGAGAATATTGCTTTCTGCACGACAGGGTATTGTGAACTGTTATAGATTATCAGATATGACCATATTCTAGAGTCCATCTTTGCATATGTTTACTGCTTTGACGTTCATATCCAAAGCAATATAAAAAAAAAACATCAAAAGCTAGGTGCCCTATATCGACATAACTATTTCCTCAGTCTCACTGATAAAAAGGCCCTAGCCTCATCTTTCCTACTTACTACTCTGCTTTATGGTGCTCCCATCCTTACCAACCTATAATCTACCCTAAAAAGTAAGCTTGATTCCTGTTACAATAAAATTGCTAAATTTTCTACAAACTCTAAATAGTCTACACCCACCACTGTTCCTCGTTGCATAAACTAAACTGGCTGGAATCCCACCATCATCTTACGTACCTTCAACTAACCACAACCCACAAAATAATCTACCAACCTGGACATTGCCCATCCATTTCATTCATACTGACCAAGTACCAGCCCAATCACTACCTCAGGTCAGAAAACAAAATGTTGCTATCTATAGAGAAACCCAAACTGTCAGCTGGCCAAATGCTGTACTCCCATGCTGTCTCAAAGTTATAGAATTATTTTCCTCCTCCTCTCAGATCAACCTGTAAGTCTGCTCCTTTAAAAAATCCCTAAAATTACATTTAGTGTCTAACTGGTGATGCTCCTGTACCCCACTACAGCTAACTTCCCACTATGGAACCTCCCTGTTTCTATTCTCTTATCTCTCCCACTTTTCTCTGTACCTTCTCACCCCTCCTCTCTCCAGCTTTTCATCCAGATATAGTCTGCTCGCCAGCTTCACCCTGTAATCTGCACCCCTCTACTTTGAATCCTACTCACTCACATGTAGATACTGTTGTCTTTCTCTACTCACATATACTGCTAAGTGACTTTCTTCTTCTACTCTGACTTTCATACTTCTGTTTCCATTTATGCTGCCACTTAAAAAGAAAGGAAAAAAATATGTATTTTCTATGTATTATTGGAATGTCATCTCTGCCAATTGTCTTATCCTTTCTACTGTTTGTACATTTTTATACATCAACAATTGTTCTAACTAATTGTATATAGTACTACATCTGTTTTATTCATGTATCTACAATGTTTTATTTTGTTAATTATATGTAATAATGTGGAGCTTTTCTCCCCGGACCTCCACTGAAAATGGGCTCCTCCAGGCCCAGTGGACGTTCCCGGTCAAAAAATGCAATAAATAAATAATAAATGTTTACGTGTGTAACAACATTTTAGGTGAGGCAGTATTCTATTTACAATTGAAAGAGGAGTTTGCCCCCATATCAGTGTTTTGTGCTTTTGGTTGATAAAATTACAGCATTCAGCATCTGTTGTCATACATTGCTGCTGCATAATAGTATTTAGATAATATTCAGATAGTATTTAGTTAGTTAACTCCTTTGAAGTGCATGGAACAATGGAGTGGTGTGATTATAGTTTGAAACTGGAAAAGAGATAAGCTTGCTAATAACTTTCCTAGTTCAATACCTTATCTTAACAGGGATTAGGGGTGCTAAACAAAAGCTTGATGACAATACCTAAACAAAAGCTTGATGAGGATACCTTAAGCACTGTTAAGATCAGATCTTGTGCTAGAGGCTAACTGTGAACAGTGTCAACCTGCAAAGAGCAGAAGCATATGGTAAAACAGCTTTTAAAAGCTGATAAAACCTCACATAATGTAGTGTCTAAGATCATTAAAAGCCATTTTACCTTCTGCCAAAGGAACACTTCATTTCTACCTGCTGTACCTCTCAACGGTCCCTGATTTTGCCTCATATTTTTGTCATCGTTCAAACAAATGTTGATGTTCTGGTAAGTCACTAATATTAGAGTTTCATACTTCTTATTCTAAAGAAAATGCATGATGATGCAAAACTCATTGTCTGATTAACTTTTTAAGTGAATTTGAGAAATATTTAAAAGCTGTCCCCTAAGTTTGATCTCTTTTCCTCTCATTATTTTTGGATTTTTAGAATTCTGTAGCAGAAAGAAGTTGCAAGGTATGCTGTCTATTTGTCTGAACACATTGTTTTCCAGCAGCTCTTAAAGCTGGTAGAAGACTTCACACGTGTACATTTGTATTATTTTGTAACTAGTAGTACATGGAACAGACGAAACTCCATGCCCCATAAAGAATTATAATTAGATCTCTGATCATGATCTTTTACTATGTGTCTTGACATGGTGCCAAGATTCACCTCTTGAGATTTCCTCTTGAAGTGAACTTCTTGGCTTCCTTGTCTCAAGTACATAATAAGCTGGTCATGACTGGGGACTCACTACCAATCCTCTATGTTAAGAAACACATTTTTTTTATTTTAATAACTTTAGAATCATTCATCCCTCTGAAAAAGCATTTGATAAGAAAAAATGTCTAAATCCTAGCCTCATAATAAGTTTCATGGTAAATAATATAACCAGTTAAAAAAGGAGTAGACAGGACATGGAATGTCACTGAAATGAATGGGAAAAGATTGCCTGCAACTTGTAAATGTGAACAGTTCATAGGTGACATCCTTATATATGACATACCTTGAAAGATTTTCTAATGAAAAATCCACATGCATATGATTCCAGTATGAGTGGATGAAGCTCAATGTGCCAAAGATCAAAATTCTTGAACTGCATTTGTCAAAAAAAATGCCTGAAAAGAACACCTTTTTACATGTCCTCCCTGCACCCCCAAACTTAGATATAACAGCTCCACTGTTGCCCTAACTCAAAGACATGGGAAATTCCCCAGAAAAGGGCATCACTGCTGGCAGAACCCAGTGACAGTTATTTCCTATGAGAAACTCCCGTCCTCAATGTGTTGAACTTTGGCAGCTGAAGCTCAAGATTTCAGTCTTTGTCCACCCATAGGTTAACCCATGCATAAATTTGGTGAAACAGTTAGGCCAGTTTTTCCTTTAACAATACCTAAGCTTAAAGGAGAACTGCACCCAAAAACTGAAAAAAAAAAAAAAAAAAAAATATATATATATATATATATATATATATATATATATATATGTGCTGTTCACCAAATCTTAAACATTTCTGCATTGCTAATGCCTCCGTATCAAAGTAAATGGTTACTGTTATTTTCTAATTTGTTATACCCCAAAGTGATCTGAAGGAGGCTGCCATGGCTAGCATTATTTTGTGTACTTCCTTGTTATAGTGGCCCCGGCGATATAGTTACGTAAAAACTAAACATGGCACTCAATCGGCAAATTTTGTTGGCAAACCACTCCTCATTGAGTCGTGTGGTAAACTGTGTGTGTGTATGCTGATGGGAGGATAGGCAGAATGCCATTCCATTGTTATTCAATAGACTGCTTTGTAGAAAATCATGTTATATGCCAACAGTTTAATCTTGGAGCGACTTGCATCCTCCCATCATTGCTGATATATAGAAGTTTAACCTTCATTCCCCCTAAAGTCATGAAAATGGTATTTTGCTACTGCTTATTGGTAGATGACCTGCCAAAAATTACATGATTGTGCATGCACTGCATATATTTCTCTAAGTAAACATCATGTAAAAATCCTGAGTCTTAAACCAGTGCTTTATGACAAAGTTAATTGGCAGGGGGAATCACAACTTGCTTGTGTCTGTGCCAGTAATCTACAGGGCAGAAATGAATTTTAGCTGTCCCTTACTGACAGTACTAATTCCCCTAAAGTACTGTTGAGTTGATATTTGATATTAATGGTGACTTTGTGAAAAAGCAAGGCTTTATAGGCTTTATTCTGCCATATTTGCAGTGCTCGGATGAAGTACATTTTGCTACTTCCTTGCATAGCTAAGTCACCAGGGCCACCATAATAACAGGGCAGAAATGAATTTAGCTGTCCCTTACTGACAATACTAGTTCCCCTAAAGTACTGTTGAGTTTATATTTGACATTAATGGTGACTGTGGAAAGGCGAGGATTTATTCTGCCATATCACCGGACTGTGATATCCAAAGGAAGCATCCAGTGTCAAGAGATGGGCTGTTCTACTATGAATGCCAGTAGATTAGGAAAGATCAGGAAGCTGTAGACTTCCCAGGGAGTGAGGGTTTAGACATAACTAGCATCACAAAAATCTGCACAACAAGAAAGAGTGGGTTTGATATGGTAATGCTAGATGACTGTACATTTAGGATATTTGAGGGAGAGGGGGTGGGGTTTGACAACGTATTCACAACATATTCCCAGCTTAGGAAAGATTCACTTGTGAATTCATTGAAAAAGAGGAAGAAGACCGCAGGAGCCATCACCATAGGAGATATCAAGGAGAACTGATGGATGGCCACAATTTATTTTATTTATTTATTTTTATTTTATTTATTCACTGTCACACCTAACCCACAAGGCTCTAACCCTGAGAATCCCACATATACTGTTAATACCTTTAATTCTTTCTTCACGGACGCCATCCAAACTCTTGCTAGTCAACTATCTCCAGATACCTCAAATCTGCCTACATCTACTACAAGCCCACCGTCATAATTTCAGTTACAGCCAGTTTCTACTTTTTTTATTTGCTCCCTTCTTCAAAAACTAAAACCTACCACCCCCTCAGCTGACCATCTCCCAGCAGAATACCTGCAAAAAGGAGCTAAAGCCATTGCCTGTCCCATCTCCATTCTTGTTAACCGAACCATAAGTGATGGTACCATCCCATCTATCTGGAATATTTCTCATATCATCCCACCACATAATGGTGGGAACACTTATGACTTTTCTAACTACTGTCCTATAGCTCTACTATCTCCCCTAGCAAAAATAATGGAGAAATGCATCCATAAGCAACTACTTAACCACCTACTCCAAAATAACTTACTTGCCAACTGTCAACATGGATTTAGACCTTTCCACAGTGCTACCACTGCCCTCCTATCCTTCACAGACTGCATTAACAAAAACCGTAACAACAATATTCTTTCCTCTGCAGTCTTTATTGATTTATCTAAAGCTTTTGATATGGTCAATCACCAGCTCCTTATAAATATACTGAAATCTCTTTCACTTGAACTTCTAGCAATAAGTTGGTTTAAATCTTACTTAGACAATAGACAACAGGCTGTACTATGGAAAACACACTAGCTAATCACCTTCCCATTTCCCTTGGTGTTCCTCAGGGCTCCATATTAGGCCCGCTCCTATTTTTCATCTTTTTTAATGACCTTCACTCTGCAATTCCTCACACCACCTGTATTCAGTACACAGACGACTCTACAATAATTTGTTCAGCCACTTCTCCAACTGAACTACAGTCCCTTACCCAAAATGCATTCAATACAGTAGAACAATGGTTTTTAAACTGCTGCCTCCTCCTAAACCCCCAAAAAACTGAACTTTTACTGTTCACTCCAACCCGAAAGTCCACCCCAATAGCTTTCACACTCATATCTAATAATGGCACTCTCATATCTCCTGAACCAACCACTAAACTCTTAGGAATAACAATAAATAGCAACCTTAACTTTGATACTCATATAAACAGCACAGTAAAAACAGTCAACAAAAAGCTAGGGTCCCTCTATAGAATCAAACCCTTTCTTACCCCAGTAGCCAGGACCGCTATAGCCAGAACTCACTTAATCTCTACTCTACTCTATGCTTCACCAATCTACACTAACCTTTCTAAAAACAACCTAAACAAACTGGCAATCTCCTATAATAATATTGCTAGATTTGCAACTGTCTCTCCTTTTAGAACTCATCACTGTCTTAATCTAAAGCAACTAGGATGGCTAGAATTTCTAAACCAGGTTCAATTTCACCAGCTTGCTATAGCTCATAAGTCCCTATATCAACCCACCAACGCTCCAATACTCACTAGCCTCATTACCCCTTACAACAATCTTAAGAATTTACACTCCTCAAACAAACGGCTTATCAATACTTGCAAAGCCAACAACTTGGCAGGAGACTCCCTCTTCTCCAATACTGTTGGTAAGCACTGGAATCTTCTACCCGCTGAACTCGTATCTCTGTCGTCATTAACTCTTTTTAAACAGAATTTAAAACTATTCCTCAGTACTCATTGGTTATGCCCCTGTACTAACCTTGACTAACTTTCTTCCTTTATACTAATGAATGCTCTTCACCTTTATAAACTTACCCTTAAACAACCAAAAGACAATGTCATGACAATTTAAATGCATGTATATATGTATATGGTAACATCTCTTGCATATCACCTATTACTGTTTGTGTTATGCTCAAGGTGAGTACTGTATTTTTTATTACCAACAGCTGTGTAAGATTGGACTGTTGCAACATTCTATATTGTATTTTGTATCTGTCTTGGAGATTTTCTCCCAGGGCATCTAGTGAAAATGGACATGTATCCAGTTAGACTAGCCCGGTGAACAAATGTAAAATAAATAAAAATAAATAAATAAACAAATATCTGCAGTGCTCAGCCGAAGTACATATTGCTACTTCCTTGCGTAGCTAGGTTGCCGGGGCTGCTGTAATAAGGAAGCACCTTATTTCGTTTTACAGTCAATGGCTTTACCTTCCTCATGTCATGTTGGAGGGACAGAAAGAAATCCTTGAGATGAGGGTATCATTTACTGTAGTTTTCTCTCTCATCAGTTGACAGCATTGTTGTGACTGCTTACTTTTCACTGTCAGCATCAATCTGCATTTTTAATTACTTTGCTTCCTTTTATTTTCATTAATGGCTATCTCTGTTACAGCATTTTAAGGAATGTTTGAATGACAGGCTTGAAAATGTAGCTGAGTTAATTTTCTTTTCCAAGTAACAACTGTAGTTTAGTGTTCAAGTGTGAGAAGTATGACTCCTGTAATTTATAGATGTTACTTGGGCTGAGATGGTTTGTGTTGCATTCAAAGTTTTAAATATTGTAAATCAAACGAACCAGAAAATATTCCCCAGAACAAAGGCCAGAATCCACCATATTGCAAAATCTAGTTTATTGTTGTACGATACAAACACTGTTGAGTGCTTTCATCTATCCAACATAGATTTCCTCAAGCGCTCAACAGTGTTTGTATCATACAACAATAAACTAGATTTTGCAATATCGTGGATTGTGGCCTTTGTTCTGGGGAATATTTTCTGGTTCGTTTGATTTTTCTTGTGTTGGTTTTCCCTGGGAACGTTCTGTTGTTGTTTTAAATATTGTAGCCAGAGTTAAAGTCTTTGATGTTAATCGTCTTTCCAGAACCACAGAGGAAACATGCCCTTTTGCAGACATTATAGTGTAGATAAAAATGCAAAATCATATACTGACAGAAAGCTTGCTTTCTTTCTTTGTGGCACTAAGTTTTATTACAGGGAAAGACATTTGCATCTGAAAACTAAGCTTGAAAGACCTGCCTTTGTTCAGACTCAGGCTACACTATTTATCTGCAGTGTGATGCTGGCAGTCTGTAACTGGTAAGGCACATAATGGCTCTGTTGTTGGGATAGGTGACCTAACTTAATTTCTGTGCCACTCTTAGTAGTTGTGATGTAACAGATGAGAATGGCCCTTTCTAGAACAAGTGAAATATTGTAAACCAATGAGTCATCTTTAACTTATTAATTCAAAACAAGGTATTTTAGTCACTATTTCTTCCTTAACAAACTTATATTAGGCAAAAAACCTGATTTCCTTGATACAGTACATAATAAACTGTCTATCATGATTGCATATATGGGCTTGTATAAGTATAAGCAAATGCTTAAAAAAGCAAATGCTGATTTATCGACCCCATGTAATCGAAAGCTTACAATCTTGAACACTTAGAACAGCTATTTTGTTCCCAGTGAAAAAAATCGCTGATCCAAAAAAGAAAAAAACAAACAAAAAAACTTTAAAACATTACATAAAGTGGGTGGCTTCGCCCCCACACCCCCGACGTGGGGGCTGTGCCCCAACACCCACCCTACTTAAATATACCAACTTCGAGATCGCACTACAGTGACAAAAATGGCAAATTAACGAAGGCGGCCAAGTGAGTTCTTTCCTAGGGAAAGAATTCACTTATATGCCGTTTCGGTATTTTGCCGTTTCAGCTTTCAAGTTCGATCAAGATGCATTCAAAAGAATGCGTCTTTCATCATATAATCGGGAACCATATATACTGGATGTCCACACCTACAATGTATCAATTTAAATACTGTATGAGTTCTACTGTCATTTGTTACAGATTGCATAATAACCTTATACTCTGTATATTGCTAATCACTAAGAAATGTTATATATCTTTTTACTCTTACTACTATAAATCTTATATTATTGTATAATAATTTTGTGCATTTGATTATTGTAGTAACTTTGAGTTGTTATTGGAGTTTTTCTCCCCGGGTCTCCAGTGAAAATGGGATTTTTGACCCAGTGGACTTTCCCCGT
This sequence comes from Protopterus annectens, assembly GCF_019279795.1. Taxonomy (NCBI): domain Eukaryota; kingdom Metazoa; phylum Chordata; order Ceratodontiformes; family Protopteridae; genus Protopterus; species Protopterus annectens. The sequence goes on from NC_056746.1 coordinate 592,741,292, forward strand.
CAACAAATGTCAACAAATAATAAATAAATTAGACACATGCAGGAAAAAAAGGCAAACATAAATTTTAAATTATGTCTTTCTGTATGTGAAGTGTTTAGTCTTGGATTACAGGGAGGGAAAACCTTTTGGAAAGAAAAGCTTGACTTTTCTGCAGAGTTCTCCTTTAAGCATTCAAGTAAAATGCATGGGTGCACACGATTTTTTTAACACATTTATGTTGGATTTCAAATTCTTTTTGGTTTAGTTACAGAGTTGGATTCAGTTTATGTAAGAATGTGAAGAAGGTTTTAATGTTAAACTTTTGTGAAATAGAGGTAGGCTGATTGAATACAATGTTAGATTTTAAATTCATTATGAAACTTAACTTGCTTATAAGTTTGAGCATCATAAGGGAATTTCTCCATTAGAATTTGTTATGAAATAATACATCTGACACTGTCTTTTTAGTAAAGGCAGTTTTATTTACAGAAAATTAAGATACATGAAAATAACAAATGCAGTCAACAAATGCAGTCTTTAGAAAAATGTTGCTGGGATTCTTACAATACAGGAAATGTCTGTGTTTTTATACTACAATCAGCTCTGAGATTCTTTGTAGTACAGCTAAATGCTGTGGCCTTCATAACATAACATGACATTTACAGGACCATTATTGTTAATTATTAACACAATAAAATTACGGTCTCTGTTCTTGGGCCAGATGTCAAGAGGATTATTAAGATTCTTCTGCAGTAAAAACTGTCTCCCTAACTAATTCCCCTCCAGAGCTGATAACTCTGCATTCCAACACTTTTTGCTTTCAAAAAATTCTCCAGACTCTTTAAGAAACTTCTCTCTGTGACATCTTTTCTGGGTTTTTCAACCCCTCCTTAAAGTACATCTTAGCTTACACATAAAGATCATTCACAAGTACAGGAGGCATTCTTCCTTAAGGGCTAACCAGCATTTTTTTATATTAACAACTGTGACATCAAAATACTGGAAATACAAAGGTATATACTTTAAAAACACCAGAATGTACCTTCTAAGTGGAAACGACCATGCTATTTTACTATATCCATATCTATGTATATCTATGTTTATAGAACTGAAGAATCATCAATGCTACTAATGTTGACATGTTGACATCAACAGATATTGACATGCTTATGCATATGCTCTCGAATTATTCCTTGGAGCATAGAAATTTTAAAGCTTTACCCCTTTTCCCCCAATGTAGTGCTATATTGGAGTTGTAATATATAAGTGGCCTTGCATCCCTGCAAAACATATGGCTGTCAGTAGTACGGATGTGATCTATACTGCTTGCTGTTGTAGCTTTCGTACTACAGAAGTCAAACTCGACTTTGTTGCAGTACATTCGATATTTTAAATGGTTTACTATTGTGAACATTGAAGATGTGAAACGCAGTTCTGATAAGTTTATGTTGACATCTTCAATGTTTTGATAGTCAACTTATAAACATATACATTATATATATATATATATATATATATATATATATATATATATATATATATATATGTAAAAATATATATATATATATATATATATATATTTATGTATATGTATATATATATATATATATATATAGATATATATATATATATATATATATATACATATATATGTATATATATATATATATATATATACATAAATGTATATATATATATATATATATATATATATATATATATATATATATATACGTTGATACACACATGCATATATAGATGGGGTTAGGGTGCAGCTAAGACCTTGAAGAAGAGAGGGGTGAGACCACTAGAGTTTAAGGTTAAGGACTGTGATATCCAAAGGAAGCATCCAGTGTCAAGGGATGGGCTGTTCTACTATGAATGCTAGTAGATTAGGAAAGAAGGCCAGGAAGCTGTAGACTTCCCAGGGAGTGAGGGTTTAGACATAACCAGCATCACAAAAATCTGCACAAGTAAGAGTGAGTTTGATATGGTAATGCTAGACAACTGTACATTTAGGGTATCTGAGGGAGATGGGGTGGGGTTTGGCAACATATTCCCAACATATTCCCAGCCTAAGAAAGATTCACTTGTGAAGTCATTGAAGAAGAGGAAGAAGAACACAGGAGCCATCACCACAGGAGATGTAAAGGAGAACTGATGGATGGCCACAATTTGATATCCACCAGTCATCCCAAGGGAGGAGAACAGCTAGCCTAGGGAAAGGTTCAGGAGGTGAGGCAAATGAAGAAGAGGGCTATAGTCTTAGCAGACCACAGTCAACCATCAAGAATTTTTTAAATGTCTACATCCAGAATGAAAAATGAAATACTCCTCACTGAATCTCTAAACTATGACAGACTATTAATACAGGAAGGTACCAGGAAGGTCAGCATCTTCACCCCAGTGCTGGTAAGGTCAGATGGTGTTAAAAACATGAAGGTAAGATCATCTGTGCAAAAAATGACCGAGTAATATGAACATATATGTGTAGTTACAGGTTTGCACTGTGAACAGCTGGGTGGGGTGATAATGAAAGAACTGCTCAGTGAGTAGCAGGTGGTGGCATTAACAGATGTTGTTGATATAGCATGTTGTTACAGACAAGCAGTGTACTTGGTGTGTATAATACTCCACCATAAAATACTGAAGGCTCATACATACTGTATGAGTTGTATTTCACAGAGGCATGCAGCAGACATCCCACTTTGCTGAATTGCAGACAGGAGTTCACAGTACGTTACTATATACTACATGCTTCTGAGCTCCTGAGTTCAGGATTAGGGGAAGCACTGTGTGGCATGACTGTGCTATACAGCATTGCAGTGAAAGGCAGCTAGAGTGCACCTTATGAACTGGCTATGTATAATTACTTAGTAAGGTAAACTATACCTGTATGAGCTACATTTTCCCCATTACCTTGTGGTCTGCCAGCATGTCTGACAGTGATTCGTTAAAATTTTATTTTCCTCATGAATGATGGTTGACATGGAATGATTGCCATAACATGGTAATGAGGGACTCTGGTGTTGTGTAATCTCTCACTGGCAGATGTTCACCACTATCAGTATGTAGGGTGGGACAAGTCTGGTTGTGATGGCAGGTTTGTCGTTACTGTAGGGAACTCTATTGTTAGTAGGGACTTTTCTTACCATGGAAGGTGGTTGTGTTTTTTCTTTCTTTCTTTTTTTTTTTTGCAGCATTGATATGTTGAGCAGCTCTGTCTGCTAGACAACATATTTAAAGGGAAGGGCGCTCGCTATCCTGAGAAGTTAACACAATGCAGATGTCTGCAGTTGGGATCCTGAAGGTTACCCCTTTGGGACCAACAGGCACTCTGATGAATCACTTCTGTGATATGAACTCTATATGAATGGGGTTGAGAGTGTCATTTGCATATGTACTCTGTGCACGAAGTACTCCATCTACACAACAGAGTAATAATCATACAATGTCTTATGCTTTGTGTAGTATGTTTTGTGAACTGCTCACTGCTCTGTGCAATACAAGTTTTATGAGCAATGCTCTTTGTGGGAAAAGGTCTAGAGAATTGTTCAAGGCTGCATGCCACAATGAAGAAAGATACAGAATAAAAAAAAAATGATAGTCAAGTAAGGAGATGATGGGTGTGATGCTGGTTCCATTAATCGTATTATAACATTTCAGAATGCAGACACAAAGGAGAGAGGATGGATGTGTCAACACTTTTTTCTATAATGAAAGCAACTGAAAAGCAATAAAAAAAGAGTGATGTGACATCTGGCACACACATGCTAGCCTTTTGTGTACTTCTTAAAGCTGCACTGTGCTACACATTACACGTGTCCCCTTAAGGTAAAGGCTCTAAGGATTGTGCAGAGAATAATAACTAATGTTCTTCATAAGATCACTGTTGCAACATTTCTCACAAATCGGACTTATCCACCAGGATTCTTGTACGTCTGACCAGTCTACAAACCTCAGGAGCCTTCTTCAAACACTGTATATTTGCCCTTAACACAAGCAGAAGAGTCAGTAGAGGGACATTCAGATGTGCCAAAACCGAGAGCTTTCTTTCCTCTAAGGTGTTAGACTGAAGCCTATATCTCCAAGTTAAGTCCTGCTACAGAGAAAAGAGTCACATTATGAATCACTGTGTACTGAGAATCATTATTTTTCAGGTTTCCACTGCAAAGTGCCGGCAGGCTTTGTTCACCTAGGTCCTAACAACTAACATAAATTTAATAAATAAGTAAACAACGTGTAGTATACCACTTATAGGACATGTCATTTTGTATGAGGTGTGCAGTTGCCTTATTGTTACAATATGCACCATTATACTGACTTGCATATCAATGTATAGTTTTGAAACTGGATACCTGCGCCATTTGTCATATAGCTGTACACAGTATTTCTTTTGCATACTCTGAAGATCTAGATAAACTGTAGGTTCTGCACAGTATACACTAAGTCAAAGATAGCTCAGACTGATAGGCACATGTATTTACAAATACACAAGTGTAGCAAATGCACAGTTATTTCTCGTGTATGTTCTGAAGTGCCACATAAACTTTAGATTACAGATAGTGTATACTGTTAGAAAAAGATAGTTTAGAACCAGTAAATATACATGTTGCAAAATAATGCAATATGCAGTGCTTTAGCATGTATGGATGTAAGCTCAGTAAAGTATGCAAATTTCATTCATCAGGAATGTTTATAATGCACACATATTGTCCATATTACTGTATATCTGCATAAGAAGGTTCCTGTGTTAGTTCTTATCATACAGTGGGTAGGCTGCTCATTAAGACAATTGTGCTAATTTGTCAAAACAGTTAACGTGCACTTTTTTGCAGTGCATACATCATGCACAGGTGAGGTGCTCTAACATGCAGCTAATATTGAACATTCACCTTGTCAAGTAGCATATTATGCTGTTTTGCAATGTTGTACAGTTTTAATACAAGTTAATAGCATGTGATTTACCTGATGAGACCTAGAAAGTGAGACCATATTGCAAAATAATATCATTGTTTTCATACTGAATACAAGAGAAAAAAGCAGTAATGTTGCTGCAAACTAGCCATTGCATAATGAAAATAAGGCATTCCGTAGCTGTGCTGTTGTGTAATACCTTCACTCCCAGAACATCAAAATACTCGGTTGTGTCTGAATCCTCCCGAAGGATGTTGATCTATACTATAAAGCATACCCTGATGTGCCTCATTGCTTAATGGATGCACAACTGTCTTTTCACTGAGCTAAAATGAAAATTGTGGCATCAGGAAATGCATTCTTAGTATCTTTGTGCTGCATTATCCATCAGTGCAGGCATATTATTCTCCTCGTCTTCCTGATGTCAGCACCAGATTTACTGCTTTATGAATTTATGCTGCACATTTATTTTCATGCTTTACTGTAGTACTGGTACTTGGGTATTACAACACAGTGCCTAGATTTTAACAATTTATATCAAAAGTGCTGAATAGTTTGCCTTATTCTCCTGTACTTTACCAATCATACAAGGTGCACTGCAGTGGTGTGCCCTCCCGCACATTTTTTGTTGTATTTTTTTGTATTTTCAACACACCAGTTTTAATATACATTTTTCAGAATCCAATATATATATATATATATATATACATAACCTCACCAAACACAACACACACCGATAACCAAATCACTCAACCAACCAACCGATAGTACAAAACACGAAAACCACATGCCCGACAACTACAAAAACCTTGACCACAAACACGAAAACTCATACACTTACACACACCACAATCAACAACCTAAACACACTACTACCGCATACTTACACAGCCTTTTATCGGCATCCTCGGCATCGGCTGCTTTCATCCGTCGGGGTCTCTGCTTTGTCGATCTTCTTGGTCCCGTCGCGCCGGTCTTCTGCGCTGTCGATCTTCTGGCGATTTTGTAAACCATATATATATATATATATATATATATATATATATATATATATATTGTTTGTGTCTTTCGGCTTTTCCCGGTTAGGGGTCGCCACAGCGGAACTCCGGTCCGCTAATGATTGGTAGTTGATTTTTACATGCCGAGTTACCAGCCCTGTATATAATACTAAAAACCATGCCATCTAAAAATAATGGTGAACTTACCTATAATCAGAAAAAAGCATTAACTGTCAGACATAATTGTCTGGTAATTTGTCTGTATAGCTGTACTGTTAGGGAAAAGGAGTTTAGTACTCTGAAGTATGAGCTTTGGTTTAGGGACAATGGTAGGGTTAGGGTTATCACACAAGCATTGCTGGGCATGGTTAGGGTAGGTTAATTGTTAACAGTCACCTATAGCATTTTAAAGATAACCTATGGCATCTGGATTCATTCATGACTTAATTTACTATGAAAACTATCACTGATCCTGTGGTAGCTTAACTTTCTACTGTGGTTAGTGGACAAGGCTGTTGTATTAATTTAGCATTCCTAGGTATTTTATTCAGTTTTCCTTGCTGTTTTGTGTAAATTATATTCTTCTGTGACACTGAAGTTCTGTTGTTGCCATAGTGTCTTGGGTTAATATACCAATTCTAACTTTTCTTGAATGATCTTAAAAAAACTCACTAAACTATCTATTGTAGTTGTGGTAGGCCACGGTTCGATTTTATTTTTGCCACAAAAATAATTGTGTTTCTGACTTATCTCTCAAGACTCTTTTTTTTTTCTTGACAATGGAGTTGTATGCACTTTATAAGCACTTACACGAGTGCATGGATCGTGCAATCTCTAACAGAACCAAGATGCTATCCTGCAAAAAAAGGAAGCTAATCTGGTGGTCCCCTGCCATAAACAAACTCTACAACAGAAGAAACTGTTGCAAAAAAGAGTAAAATCCCATGATTGGAGAAACTCCCTGGTCAGCCTCAGTAAGAAGCTGAGCTCCCTCATAAAATCCTCCAAAGCTAGTTATGAAAACAAAATCGTCACTGACTTTAAAGACAATCACAAAGCATTCTATAGCTATGTCAAGAATCTCAATGGCAACACTCAGATCTGCTCTGAGTTACAGCACAATGGCACTAAATATACAGAACCAACTGATATTGCCAACATCCTGGCAGATAGGTTCAGTGTTAACTTTACCCCACTGTCATCCCCTAAAGGGCCCATCTCTATATCAGAAGAATGCAAAGTACCTGTAATCATGGCTGCACAGGTAAAAACACACTATCCAAAGCCAAGAACACAGCATCCATGGGACCTGACAACATCCCAGGCTGTGTTCTACATGAACTACAGAACGAACTGGCACCCCACCTAAGTACCATATTCAATCATAGCCTCATCTCAGGCTATGTGCCCACTCAGTGGTGCACCAAGACAGTTATCCCACTCCACAAAGGGGGAGCCACCACAGACCCTGGAAAATACCGCCCCATTAGCCTAACGAGCCTGGTCTGCAAGGCTATGGAACGTATCATCATGGAACTTATAAACAATGACATTGGTAATCTCCAAACTCAGAACCCCACCCAGTTCAGGTTTGTAAAAGGCAGATAATGTCTCCTAAACCTGATAGACTTCTTTGAAGCTGTCCCCAAAGCCGCAGATGAGGGTAAGGTGGTTCACACAGCCTATCTAGATCTCGCCAAGGCTTTCGACACCATTCCTCATTCTGGAATTATAGATAAACTCACTAAACTAGATATAAATTCCTATGTCACAAGATGGGTTGCCAACTGTCTCACTGACAGAACCCACACTGTGAAAGTAGCAGACTCCAAATCCAACTTCAGACCAGTGACAAGTGGAGTACCACAGGGTTCAGTCCTGGGTCCTCTCCTGTTTGGTATCTACTTCTCTGAAGTACGGGCCAACACAGAAGGTCTTTGGCTAACAAAGTTTGCAGATGACTGAAAACTAGGAGCCATAATCAAAAGTTCAAAAGATGTGGACATCCTACAAAATGGCCTCGCTGAGACAGTTGCCTGGTGTCAAAGCCATGGCCTCAAGCTCAATGCCAAAAAGTGCATTGTCATCCCTTTTGGTAAAAACTCTGTACCCATGAACTACCACATAGGCGGTAGTCTACTTAACACAGAAATTGTGATAAGAGACCTTGGGACACAGGTGGACAGTAGTCTCTCCTTTGATAATCATATCACCACAGTAGTCAGGAAATCCTTCTATGTGGCACACCTCATCACAAAAGGTTTCTCATCCAGGAAAAAAGAGGTCATTGTTCCCCTCTACTCGTCACTCATTAGACCCATTATAGAGTACAATGCCCCTTTTGGTATGTACCTCACAAGACATCTACAACAACTGGAAAGGCCACAGAAATACCTCACAAAGAGGATTACCAGCCTCAAACAGATGCCCTATGCAGACCGTCTCAAAAAACTGCAGCTTTACTCTGTCGCATATCGCCTACTCAGAGGTGATCTCTGCCTAACACACAAAGCTATGTCAAACCCAGAGCTTTTAGACATGCTCCACTTAAAGAAATCCCAATCCCTATGAGCTACACACTCTAGGGACCTAAACCTTGTCACCACAATAAACAGAACATGCTGGAGGGATAGATTCCTGTCCCAGAGAATCCCATACTCTGGAACAAACTACCTAGCTACATCAAACAAAGCTCCTCATTAGCACTCTTCAAGAAAAATCTTGATGACTGGATGGGAAATAGGAAATTCACCCCGGGGATCACTTCTGTGGCTCTGCTCGAAAGTGGCACAGGAAAATAATTTTTCTTGGGTGGCGAAAGCCACGGTACCCTTGGCTAGGCTTATACAGGCCCTAGGGCCAATAGCCTAGTACCTACCTATGGACCTATGAGTCTAGTGCTGTATAAGAGAAAAGAGATTCTAGATTAAAACATCAAAATCCCAATATCTCAAAGCTTACAAAACCGATCCCAAAAGCTTGATTTTGTAAGCTTAAAAAAAAAAACACATGTTTTCTAGGAGGACAAGCCTTTCTGTACTCTCCACATTCCTTGCCACTTACTTATTTTAACTCTGAGGTTGCACCACAGTGGAGAAACAATCAATACCTCTATCTCCACTATTCCATGATCCCACACAGTTCAGCTTTCAGCAGAAAGAAACACTGTTCCATTTTTTTTCTAATTTAATGATACAAGATTTCAGCAATTGGGCTTGATCTTGTAAGCGCCGTGCTTTTCAGAACTTGAACTTTTAAGAGCAACCGAGAAAAGGGTAAGATGATGAAAAGCAATAAAAGAAACACATCAAAGGATGCTGCAAAAGACATAAACAAACAAAAGTACTTATCATCATATTTTCAACAGTACAAATTACTGTCAAAACAGAGATATGACATTGTTCTATAAGGTGCTGATATTTTCCTCACCAACTTGGTACTGTGCAAGGGTCTATATCATATGAGTGAATCGCACAAATTGCAAATGCTCATAATATTGAACATACTGGTCCTTGAACTTCCTATTGTGGGGGGCTGCGCCCGTGACATCCCCGCTAAATATATATTTCAGCTCCGAGATCGCACTACATTGAGGAAAGGGTAAATATTCCATTCTTCACTGTACTGCGATCTCAGAAAAAGCACTTAGAGGTCTGGTACGTTCGATATTATGAGCATTTGCAATTTGTGCGATTTGCTCATATGATATAGACCCCTGTAACAAAGGTAAGACCTTAAGTATGACCTTCATTGGTATCTATGATGCCGTCCTCTGTGAAAATGTCAGAACAAGGTTTTCCCTGGAGGATAAACGTGGTGCTTCTTGAGTGCTTTCTCAGGCTAGGCCTTTTGTTACACCATCTCATTTAGTGGCTATCTTACTGCAAACTTGTTTGTTAAGGAGTGTTTCAGTTTGATACATGAAACTGCACTGAAAGAGGAGAAAGCTGTATTGGTACCTTTGTTAGTCTTGCATAAGTTTATGAATAGAACAATGATGTGTCAATGTTCAGAAGTACAAACAAAGGATCAAGAGTAAAAAGAAAAGGAATGCAATCTCCTGGCTCATCAAGTGAAGATGGAGATTTTTATATAAGACAAATTCAATGCTGTTAACATACTAATGAGAAAATTCTTTCCAGTCTTTGGGTTCTCGCCAAAGGATATTTCCTTTCTGAAAAGTTTAAATCTCATGGGAAAACCTTTTGTGGTTATTTTATAGGTCTATATGTATTCCCTCATTCCAGAGAAAGAAATATAGAGAGCTGAAGAGATAGATACTAAGTGAGCATGTCTGACAGTTTCGAAGATCCACTAAGACAAGATTTCACTGTTTTGAATAGTCTCTGTTATAATGTGCACAGGGCTGATTGTGCAGCTGTCTTTTTATTGCCATCTATCCCAAGTGGATAGACTATTTTCCTAGCTTCATTTCCACTGGAAAAGGATCATAGGTTACTAGATAAATATGGCAAAAAGGTGTATGTCTAGTACATTATTGATCACAATGTTAAGCTATTTAGGCCAGGTTTTTATCACAGTATCATTCTAGAACAGAGATAAAACATGTATAGTTTATTCCTAACAATGTCATACTTGAAACAAAGAAATTACTTTGTACATTGAAAAATATTTTTGATGCTGTGGATGTTGCCTTAAGAACTTCAATATCTGGAAAAGTATTAAGAAGGCTTGTTTAACTTCATACAGAATCCTATAATGGAGATATGTATTACAGACTTCTGAATGTTCCTCAAGGGGCTTTTCTGTTCAGCAGACTGCTGAAATTATTCTTGGCTTAGAAAAGAAATACTAATGAGAAAATGGTAGCCCCTGCAAGTACAGTAATTGCACGGCTCCAAAAATCCAAATTGCAGCAACAAATATCAAAGAGTCAGCAAACTGTAGCATATAAATATTTATTTACTTAGGTGAGTGTTGCATCTTTCGGCTTTTCCCGGTTAGGGGTCGCCACAGCGGAACTCCGGTCCACTTTTACTTAGGTGACTAAATAGCCTTAAACCATTATAAAGAAAACATGAACACATCGATTTCAGCTATACAAAATACATAGCCTTCATCAGTTACCTCCATCCTCTGAACAAGGATGAAAGAAAGTCCCTTATTCAACAAACTTATCTCATCAAATGTTAACATCTTCAAAGAAATATTCCATATTAAGGAATTATTCATTACTTGTACTAATGGCGTTTCACCTTCCGACCATTACAACAACTAATGAATAATTCCTTAATATGGAATATTTTTTTCGAAGATGTTAACAGCTGATGAGATAAGTTTGTTGAATAAGGGACTTTTTTTCATCCCTGCTCAGAGGATGGAGGTAATTGAATGTATATTAGACTTAAAAATATTTGCTAGAAATATACAATTGAAGCTATTTTTTGACAATAACAGTGAACAAAATGTGCATACGTTTAAAAAACTGAGCACTTTTATTCCACCCAGTCATCCCATTGTTGAAGTATTTACAAGTTTGTGTGAAAAATACATTTTTGATACATGGGGTAGTAATAATGACTTGAAATTTAATAACATTTCTTAAGAATGAATGCCTTTAAGAGTTTACGACAGGATAAATCAATTGTGATAAAAGCTGCCGATAAAGGTGGCCCAATAGTTATTATGGATAGAGTATTTTATGAAGCTAGAATGAAGGAAATGTTACAAGATGTCAATATATATGAAATTGTTGATAATCAAGCAGTTGACTTGATGTTAATTAAGTTAGACAAAGTGTTGCATGACTGTTTTTTAGATAATTGGATATTGTATGATCTATATAGCTACTTCAAAGTGTCTAATCCCCTCCTTCCCATCATACAACAGGACTTCCTAAAATTCATAAGGTTCCCATTCACCCCCCTTTGAGGCCGACTGTCTCATGACAGGGTTGGGCAACTGAAATATTATCTGTTTATGTTGAGAAATTATTGCCACCTGTAGTGAATAAAAATCCATATATATACTGTGAGATACTAAGCAATTTTTGTTAGATCTGTCTAGACAAATAGATAGAAACCAGTGTCAGGGTACAACTTTTTTAATGGTGACTTTAGATGTGCATTCGTTATTTACTTCTATCCCTAATATGATAAGGTTAGAAATGTTGAGAGAATATTTAACAATGGATGTCACATACACTGACAGCAACATAGAATTGATATGTTTACTTATGGAACAAGTGCTAGTGAATGATTTTATGTTATTTGATCACACTATATACCTTCAGAAGGACGGAGTGGCCATGGGTACATTGAGCTCAAATAGTTAGGATAATATAGTCATGAGCACTTGGGAACGGCAATATATTTTGGATAAGAGATGGTATCAAATTATGTTTTACAAGCATTTTGTCGATGATCTTTTTTTGTTGTGGCAGGGTACTGAACAAGATTTAATAAAATTTCATAAGAGATAGATAGTAGTACGACCTTTTTGAAATTTGATTTCAAGTTTTTGGCCACAACCATTGATTTCCTTGATGTCAGAGTATTTAGGACAATGGAAGGGAGATTATCTACCAGAATCTACAGAAAAGAATAGCATAGGAATACACTTGTACACAGAAAAAGCATGCATCCCAAACATGGTTTTAAGAATGTAGTGAAGAGCCAGACCCTAAGACTGTCTAGGTTAACAGCTCAAGAGAACATTTTTATGGAAGATGTGAATGGCCTTAGAGAGAGGTTTAGAGAGAGGGATTATACTGACAGAGATACTGAAAGGGTTTTTGAAGAGGTTATGACTTTGAGAACAATGGTAGGGAAACCTTATTTTTCTGGTGGACAGGGTGAACAACATGCAATAGTTAATAACCTGAAGAATTAGCTTAGAGTGCCTACATACTATACTAGTGATGGATATACAATGGTTAATATTATAAAGAATTACTGGTCCGTACTTACACATGACCCTCACATTAGGGAGATAGTGGGCGAAGTACCCAAATTTGCATTTAAAAATAAGAAATCTTTGAGGAAGCTGCTATGCCATCCATTAGACTCTGCTAGAGTTGGGATGGAATATGAAGGGACAAGAGCATATAACAAATGTAATCAATGTCAGTTGATAGATCCTTGTAATACTTTTATACATTTAAATACAGGAAGGAAATATAAGTTTGCAGTTACAGTGAGTTGCCTGACTAAGAATATAGTATATCTGGCAGTCTGCAACTTATGTTCTAGCTATTATGTTGGGAAGATGAATAGAGAGTTTAGATTTTGGGTATGTGAACATTTATTAAGTATTAGAAATGCAGATAAGACAAATGCTTTGGCTAAACACATTACAGAAGAGGGACCGCAACATACATTGAGATTTCTGGTAATGAAAGTTGTAAATGACAATGGTGGGAGGTATGGTAAATAAGACAGAGACATCGGAGACCCGATGGATAATTAGGATGCAAGCAGATAGGGGTTTTAATGACAGAATTCCCATTAAGCCCATTTTAAAGAATAAAGCACTTTGCAGATAGCTACTATAGTAATTTTATGAAGAGTTGTATGTTTTTATATGTCATTTTGATTTTTATATTTAGATGTGTATATGCTTATACATATTTTATATACTGATTTAGATATAGTTATTATGTTTAGTAGTGGTTTTATAACCAATGATAGATACATGTACTATGACTTTTAAGTTTAATTGGTTGAGTGTCTTGAAAGGGTAGTTTGATGGGTTAGTTAATATATAAGGAATGTTTAATGGTTGTATTGATTAAAGGTCTGAAGAAGTGGGATTCATTCCCATGAAAGCACTCACCGAATAAAACTGTTTGATTTGTATTATATTCAAAATCATTATTTGCTGCCTGTTGTTTTGGATCCTTGGATGCTGTGGTGTTTTACTATTTTGCTTATTTTTCTGGGATCCATTTACTCGAGCTGTGATCTTATTTGTGCTGTGTGGATAAATATTTAAATATTTGATGTTTAGCTACGAATTTCCTTTTGTACTGTATACTTCAGGTGGAAAATTTGTGATTTTATGGAAACAGCAACTTAAATCCAAATCCAGCACATTATATATCTTAATATTTTATTTATTTTTTATTATTTGGATTAGTCCTACCAAACATGGTTTTAAATTATTGTTTTTATGAAACATTCATATGCTAGTTACCTGGATTTGATATTCCTAAATAGGCCTTGTATTAGTTTTAGTCTTAGTTTCTCCCCGGGGGAGATACAGAGAGACATTGTTGAACTCCCTACTCAAAATCTTTGAAGAAAACAAGGTCCTGGCATTGAGAAACTTACTACTTTTACCAAGAATGGGGGCTAAATTCAAGGGTAGACTAACTGGCTTTAGTAATTGGTCATTAAATCTGTGTCTTTCCAGGCACTGCCTTTCTGTGCCAGCATGGGATGACATAGTTAACAGGCTCCCTTGCCTTGTCCAGAATGGAATACACCTTCCACCCATCAGTTTTTGCATACAGACTAAAACTTTTGCGATCCCAAATTTTTTTTTGGTAGAGTTCACCTGATAGACATTTCAGTATAGCAAATCACAGTCCAGATAACATCAAGGCAGCATTATTCAGTGCCATGAGTTTAAAAAAAAATCTCTGAATTTCAAACCTTTATTACCCCTGATGATATTAGCATTTGTGTAATTTCAGAAACATGGTTCCAACATAGAAACTGAATTATATTTCTTTCAAAATACAATGTCTATCATGAATTCAGATCCACCCTCAGCTGTGGGGAAGTATCTGAATTTATTCATAACGCTGTTGCCTGTCACCAGATTCTACATGATACAATTCTGGAACTTTATGTTCAAAAAATTTATTTTCACATTTTGTCTATTATAGAATCCCATATAATGATCTGCAACATGAAGAATAACTTAACTACTTAGTTTAACCACTGAACAAAATATCTTTCTTATGGGTGAAATCAGCTATCCACATGTAAACAGACAAATACGTACTACCACCACCAATAAAAGCAGCAAATATGCCCAGTGATTTGTGGACTTCATAAATGCCATATGCTTGACAAAACGTTACCCATGTATCTCTATGCTTGTTAACCATTCACTTGCCAAATATGAACTTATTGCATTGACAATCTCCCTGTAAATCTGCTTTGCAGCCCCTAATAACTCTTCTGGATTCCGGCATTAACCCCAAACCAGTTACTTACTGTTTACTGATACTATTTATAGGATTAACGTTACAGCTTTCCAGCAAACCTTGTACCTGAGACTGCTACCTACTCCTTGAATTTCACTTCCTCTTGAATAGATGTATATATAACAGCATCTGTGCTCATCTGATATAAGCATAATGTCAAATTTAAGACTAAACTTGTGTGGTGTAATCCCTGTTTTAACAAACTCTATAGGAAAAAGAAGAAGAAAATCATACCTACCACATAAAAGATGTTCCTTTCAACATTATACAAGGGTTTTAAAACTAGTTATTTACTTCATCAAAATTTCCATTAAGAAGTGTTACGCCAGCTATGAATTTAGGATTATGACAAATTTATTTAAAAAAAAACTGTAAAATATAAGGTATAAGGCCTTCTTCAGCTATATTAGGAAGCTTAGAAGTAACCAGCAATACTATACTAAACTTATCTCTAATGGTACTCCTTCTTTGACCGCAAGGAGATTTTAAGTATTTTTGTGGACGAATTCTCTTCCAACTTCACCCCATGCACAATTTCCTCTACCCCCTTATTCTGCCCTCATATCTTCCCTCCTGAAATTGTTTTCTACCAAATCATTTTTTTTTTGAGCTTTTCAAAATTAAAAATGCAAGTTCCGTGGGTCTTGACAATAATGCAGGATGCTGGCTGAGAAGTCCACCTAGCAAAATACATCCACTGATTCTTTAATCTGACTCCCTTCACTGGTTAGATCCCTGCAGTGCAGAAAACAGTTGTTGTGGTAGCCCAGCATAAAAGTGGTCTCTCTATTGATATTGGTAATTTCAGACCTGTCAGTCTTACTAGTATTATTTGCAAGGCTATGGAGCATATCATAGCTGAAGTAACAGAGAGCAGTATAGGTGACCTTATATCCATGAATACACCTCAGTTTATAGCTGAAGTAACAGACAGCACTATAGATGACCTTATATCCATGAATACACCTCAGTTTATAGCTGAAGTAACAGACAGCAGTATAGGTGACCTTATATCCATGAATACACCTCAGTTTATAGCTGAAGTAACAGACAGCAGTAAAA
Organism: Protopterus annectens; assembly: GCF_019279795.1. Lineage (NCBI taxonomy): Eukaryota > Metazoa > Chordata > Ceratodontiformes > Protopteridae > Protopterus > Protopterus annectens. The sequence continues at coordinate 592,757,423 of NC_056746.1, forward strand.
GTGACCTTATATCCATGAATACACCTCAGTTTATAGCTGAAGTAACAGACAGCAGTATAGGTGACCTTATATCCATGAATACACCTCAGTTTATAGCTGAAGTAACAGACTGCAGTATAGGTGACCTTATATCCATGAATACACCTCAGTTTATAGCTGAAGTAACAGACAGCAGTATAGATGACTTTATATCCATGAATACATCTCAGTGTATAGCTGAAGTAACAGACAGCAGTATACGTGACCATATATCCATGAATACACCTCAGTTTAGTTTTGTGAAAAGCAAATCATACCTCCTAAACTGAGTTTTTTGAAAGCATTACTGAGGTCATGGATAAGAAGTATACCATCCATGGTACATACTAGCAACTTACCAGGGCCCAGGATTCTATCCTTCATGCTGGGCATATGAACAAACTCTGAAATCAAATGTGACGTATGCATGGCTTATTGGAGAGGTAGTTGGCAATCTCACATTATCCATGCCATTTAGATTGGGGTATTAGCTCAAGTCAGAAAAAAATGTCATCTGTAGGGGTCTAACAGACTCTGTCCTAGGACCACTTCTCCTTTGCATATAACTGTCTGACATGAAAGCTAACATTAAGTAACTATGAACAACCAAGTTTGCTAATACTTGCAAAGTAGGGACGGTTATAAGATCCAATTCTGATACTCAAGTTTTCCAGAAAGAGGTATAGGAAACACTTGCTTGGTGTTAATCATGAAATTACCCTCAACTCCAGAAATTCAGTATAGTTTCCTTTGGTAAACTGAACATTATTACTGCTTACCACATAGATAACATTCCACTTTGATCTGACTCAACCATCAGGGATTCTGCTACCAATGTTCAAGCTTCCTACCTTGCACATCTTATGTGTTGTGCTATCTCTTCAAGGCCTAAAGAAGTTATCATGTCACATTAGCCCCTGTGTTGTACCCCCCTTTATCAGAACATCTCATAAATAGCTGGGATCCCTTTAGTTGTGTGGTTCTGTCTGACATGCACTCTTTCTCAAGTGCTGTGGGAATGAAGCAACAAGGAATGCAGATTTTGATGGATTATTTTCATTTGCTGAAAAAAACACCCAACTAACTTTCCTGTGATCCCTTTTGCATTGAGAAGCACTGCCTAATGTGAATACTCCTTTGATGATATGTGAAAAGGGAAAAAAGGACACCAGGCAGTATGGAATTATTTTCATTTGATAGGAACTAGAATTGGCAACTTTACTTTTGTTTTATAGAAATTGCCAATATGTTTGTTCTTGCGTTAGGATTTAACAGACACAATGTCCTTTGTACTTGCGTTTTGGGCTCATTTATAACAGTGACTACACTTGCACATACAGCAATATCTAGCTTGTTGCCTGTCTACAAGCTTCCACTAGTTGGTTGTACGATGAATAACTTTTTCTAGTTGGGTATACTTGGGAGCTGATCCTTATTTCTCAGGATCCTTAATTGTTTAGTGCTGTATTTTTATACTGCATTCCATATCTATTTACTTTACCGTTTGCACGTTTTAACTCTCAAAGTACTTCATGTCATCTAAGCAACATATTCTTATTTCAGTTCATTTTAACACCATTTTTACCAACATCAGAAAAGGAAACTATACTCGTTTTATCACACTTGGCAGGCACTACTCTTTTGTAATCAGCCAAGAGGACAGCACACGCTTTCATTTTATCCTATTAGCTCATTGCCTTGAATACATTTCATTTCAAAGCATTCACACCACGTTAATGGGCACACAACATACTGTTAACATCTCTTCTCACCTTACCAGTATTAAATTTCAGTATTCGTAATCCCCCATATATTTAATTATCATTAGCCATCACACCTCCCAGGACCATACCATCATCCACCTTCAACTTAGCCCTGTTCTTCTGCTAAAGCCAACATAATTTCAACCTACCCCACATTAGTCCATCTCCATCTCTACATACCCCCTCAATCAAATCCTATATCATTCTTTCCGAACATGTCTAAACAGATCCAAAGCACATCAGTGCCTCTTTCAAAGCAGTAATATAAAAAACAATCTAGGTACAGGCTAGCTTCTGATACAACCCTCACATCCCCTATTAAAGTCTGATTGTTAAATACCGGTAGCTTCTTTAACAATACTAGAGCAACTACAGACCTTTCTTTTAATGAAAAACCTTGACATAGTGGCAATAACTGAATCCTGGATAAAAGATTTACTTTAGCCACTTTTTCTCATCAACAACCTCAGGCCATGGAGAAGATCTAAAATGGCATAGCGTATGTGTATCAATCAACTCTTAAAATATCAATCTATTTTCAACCAAAGATGAAATATGGCCATGATCCAAACTTGCTAGTAATATCCATCCTCCTCTGGAAAACTGAGAAACTCTTGCCACAGTTACCTCCTCCCCCACCTTCCATACTGTACAAATATCAGACCTTTTTAAAACAAATGACTTACACTATTCCAAAATGTAAACTCACTATCAACTTAAGAAACTTCATATCTAATGTCAGCACTAAGAATTCTGAAATGCAGATCTCCGACTCATTAAAGAACCCACCATATCTAACTATAGGTCCAGCCAACACACACCTCTATACTTTCTAATATCCAACAAGCCTTATCCTATTTCAACCCTTAAGGTTCTATCTCTTACTTTTAGTGATCACTGTTTCATCATCTTCACTATCAATAACACATTTGGGACTATTTTCTGCAATGGTAGCTTTCTATTATTTCAAAGTAGCATTGTTAAATTAAAAAAAAAAAAGAGAGAGAGAGAGTGAGAAGCCATAGATGATGCCCCAGTTTTGGAGTTTGTCAACCCAGAAAGAGCCACCGACCTTTTAAAATCCTAACTTTTAACAAATGAAAGATAAGTACTAATCCTTTGCAGTAGTCTACTAAAACCACCAACTAATAAGTATGTCACCCTAGAACTCAAAGCACTTCAATCATTGAGAGATGAATCTTGGTCCCCCTTCCAATCTTCTAAATTACCTAAAATCAGCACAGATTCATTTTCTCTGGAATTTAGACAAAAAGCTGTAAGACATCACAAAACCCTGTCTATAATGATTACATTAGTCATTTAGAATATCCAGCCCAAATCAATCTTTGAAGCAGGTCAGTGTTATAACTAGATAACTAGGAGGATACAAGGCCTAAACAACAGGTCTCACATGGATTGACTCAAAGCCCAGTCACTATCCTCTGTATCCTACAAATAAGTGACCTGTGTCTGGCATACAAGACTTCCTCTGACACAGTACTGGGATTTATTGCACATTAGGACATCAAATGGCATTAAAAAACTCAGTCTAGAGATCTAGACCTCTTTCACAACATTGACAGAACAGTTTAGACACCTAGTTTATCTTTAAAAGAGGATACTACTACTCTGGAACAGACTCCCCATCCACATAAAAGAAAGTTCACTCCCTGTCCATAATCAAGTCCAATTTGGTTTTGTGAATGGGAAACATAAAATTTGCCCTAGAACTGCCCCCCTGTACTACTAATGGACATATACACCTCCTAAATGCTTTAGCCCAAGAATAGGTAACCTCAAATTATCTATAGTGCGATTCCAGTTATTCACATTTTGGGTAATGTATAAACATCAACTATGGGATAGGTAAGGTTAATCTCTAATCAAATGAGATAGGTTAATTTGAGCATAAAAAGGAAAAAGGCTTAAAATGGCTGACAAGGACAGCTAGCCTTGTACTTACCTATACATCTATAACACAGCAAATCAAACACTTCTTCCCCAATCTCATCCATTTCAAAAATGGTAAATTATCTTGTAAAGTCCCTTTGAATAAATTTATCAGTCTTTCACTTGTAGCCAGTCCTGCCTTCCCTTACCTCTCTGCCATACCTGTCACATATCCAGATTTTTGCCTTATATGTTGACCTATTCCTCATAACATTTGTAGTTTTCTGGTAAATCAGTGTGGCTTGAAGTCACCAAATAATGACATAAATTTGGAGGGACAGGTATATCTCTCGCAGAGGATACCGCTACTCTGGAGCAGAGTCCTAATCCACATAAAACAAAGTTTGTCCCAGTCCATATTTGAGTACATCTTAGATCTTTGAATGGGAAATATAACATTTCCCCAGGACTGTTCCCTGTACCAGTAATGGACAGAGAGCTCCCAAATGCTTTATCCCAAGCAAGGGTCACCTCAAATTACTTAGTGCATGATCCCAGTAATTTTTAATTAGGGGTAGTCTATAATAATCAACCATTGGGCAAGTTAGGTTAATCTCTAATAAAATGGGATAGGTTAATTTGAGCACAAAAAGGGATATTGACTAGGTTTAAAATGACCTGCAATGACAGCTAGCCTTGTACTTACCTATGAACCCAAAATACTGCAAATCAATTAATTCATCCCCTAACTTCATTCCTTTCAAAAATGGTAGCTTATCTTGTAAAGACCCTTTGAATAAATTTAGCAGCCTTCTACTAGTAGCCAGTCCTGCTGTCCCTTATCTCTCTGCTATACCTATCAACTGTCCCAATTTGTGCCTCATGTTTTTGAGCTATTCCTCATAAACTTTGTGGTTTTCTGGCATATCACTTTGGATTGAAGTCACTATATAATGAATTACATTTGAGTTTCAGACTTCATATCCTTCAGAAACTCCATGGTAACTTAATTCCTGTTATTCTAGTAAATTTCTAAGTTTATAAGAATAATATTTAAACTTTGTCCCTGTTTTTGGGTCTTTGTCCCACAATTATTTCTGGCTTTTGTAAAAATACAAACAAGTAAACAAACAAATATATATATAAACAAATAAATACTTTAATAAAATAAATTCCTTCCTTATTAGGCAATTCATTGAGTATAACGTCCCCTTTGGTATAACTATCAGCCCAGGCCTAAACCAAATTGAAACTGCTCAAAAATTTCCCTTTCTCACTACATGATAACTGCTCTCACAATGAAAAAACTCTTCCCTCCACTCATTGATATATAATCTCGATACATATGAACATATCTGTGCTTTGTTTGTGTTTATATATATAAGTAACCGAACTCCTCCCCCATCCCCCCTAAGTGGTAAATGGTAAAGCCCACACTAGCATCTAATCTCTAATCTCATTACTACTACTACTACAACACAAACACATGCAGATGCACCAATCCAACATGTCTTTCATTTCTGGATTTCTGGAGTAGGCCATATTAACATATTAAGTACTTTAACTTCCTTAAAACAACAAGGATGGATAAGGATGATGGTGAGATGGACAGAAGTAAACAGGATATTATTTAGAATGTTCCTACTGGGGGAACTGTTTAGTCACACTAGCTACTACTAATGAATGAAAATGTTCTATTCTTAGTCTGGCTATGTTTAAGAGTAAGAACCTAAGACCCTATGAATCTATCACTGTTTGAATGTGCCGTGTTTGATGCCCTTAAATAATTTGTTGAACTTCTGGAAGTTGTGGTGCAAATGCTGTTATGTTCTGGAGTCCCTCGATTTAATGTCAAATGTTAAACAGGAATCATTACAATAAATCAGAAGCATCCCAGACCACACATCATCTTTTATTTCTTTACTTAAATTATATGAAGTATTTCTTCACCTCTTTTGATTACTCTAGTTTGATGTTAATCTTATTTATTTATTTGCTAATGCTATTTAATAGATGTAATGGATATTCCAAAATTATATGAGAAATGTAATTGCCACAGAAGTGGTTCTAGATACATATCACAGCAAGTCTCTGACCAATATCCTTTGTTTCATTCATAATTGTTTTCATTCTAGGGGTGTGCAAACACTGGACTTGGATCAGATTCAGTAAAATTTCAGGCAATGAAATTTTAGCAAGGAAATGATCTCATATGATTTAAAATAGAACACTGAATTATTTCAGTTTGGGCAGGGATAACCTGATTAATCACATCTTATTGCAAGAGCCGTACTAGTTTTCTTTTTTTGTGCGTTTGCATCCTTTTCTTAAAACCATATGAACAAATCCTAAAAATGACATTAGCCAGTTTTACAGATCAGTAAATGTATCTTAAACAGGAATTGCCTTACTTATATAATTGTGCTTATTGACAGAGGTGTTATGTATTCTCTATGCATCTATCTTACTACAAGAAATGAACAGTCCTCTGATATTTGTTATGATTAAGTGACCAAAATGAAATCAAGAATGATCCAGTGCTATCAACTGTAGCAAACATATTTTTTCTGCATTATGACTAAAACAACTTGCAACAAAAGGAAACATATGTCATTTAATTTCACTTTATTTTCAGTAAGGAAAAAAAATACACGTTTCTTTCACTATCTGGATCTGCTCCAGATAAGTAAGAACCACACAACACTTCTCCACTGTATTTAACCAACAGGTTGTTAAAAGTTCTTAAAAGATTGCAATTTGGTGGTCTCCTTTATTGATGCAGTCAGTCTGTTCCATTTTTTTCACAATCTGACTGTTATACAAGTCTCTCACTTTGTTAGTGTAGCATATAGATTATTATAGATGCATTAACCTGGTTTTTAACAGCTAATCTTTAGCACCTGTAGCAACTAGTTATGATCAGAGACCCTGTCATAAGTCTTTGCAATGTATGAAAGTTTTAGTTGACTTGTGTGTGATAGGAGCATTTAAAAAAAGGCTGTGTAATAGCTTTTAATCCAGGCGGTGGGTTAGCTATATCACACTTTTGACTGCTGTTTGTGTGGTAACTTGATGTGTCTTACAGCTTTTAAATGGATTGGTTGCTTTAGAGACAGTTTTTTAGTGACTGCTGAGTGTTTCTGGTGGGGGAACAGTATGAGATTAACTTACTTTTGTAACAGTGAGGTGTATGAGCTTCTTTGTAACAAGGTTATTTTCTGTTTTTTTGGAGCATATGCACGACGTTTCACATCTTATATTGTAATTACATCTTATGCCAGATGATATTTTTTTTCTGGTCAGTAGCTTTGGCCTGTGACCTTTGCAATCATTCTTTTAACAACTTTTAACTTTTCATACTGACACATCTCTAAAGACATTCTATTTCACAAATGCACAATAAAAATCAGTGTTCCATTTCACATAATGTTTAAAATTTGCTCTTTGCTTGTAGCTTGAATTATGTTTCTTGATCAAACTGGGTTATATCATATTCACAGGGAATGTTAATTTTCACACAGTGGTTGTATCAGTCTGACTTATGTTTAGAAAAGGAATATTCAAGTGTGAATTATGCATATTCATTTATAAACATATGCAATTATGTTGACAGGTATGAGAAGAAACTGCTAAACACAAAAATGGGGTCATCTTCAATTACATGTGGTGCGATTGCTCTGTGTCTTGGTAAGTAAATTCCACTTTATTTCCTTAAAGTATATGCAACATTGAAAACTATACTAGTTCAGCTGCCTAATCTTTTGCATGATTGACAGAAAAATAAATAACATGGTAGTGTGCAATATTTTACCAAATTTGGTGCTTCATTTGTGTGAATAATATTGAACATTTTCCTTATGTCCTTTATGCAATGTAAATCTGTTCTTCAAGACTAAATAAAAAAAAAAAACATTAAATATTATCATAAAATGCATTCTTCCCGTGTAGCTACTGCTAATAGTTTTAGCTGCAAATGCTTTTAAATAACAATGCCCCTGTTGCAGGAAGTCCTTTTTTCTCTGCAATGGCTGTGGACTTAATATATCCAGCTAAGGAGTGTATATAAGGAGAGAAGCTTGTCCTGTTACAAATGTATAGGTTTGTGAATGTGCTCCCTCATATGTATATTCACAACATTTTACAAGAAAGTGAACATGTTCTAGTAATATCATTGTGGGGAATGTACCTCATGCACTCAATGCATAACCATGCAAAAACCTGAACTGCTTCAGATCAGCACAACAGGCATAAATGCATCTGCTGTAATCTTGAGACTCAAATGCAGTTCTAAAATCGTTTTCAGTAAGTGATGCTTGAAATTCCGTACGATCCTTTTTTATAAAATAAAGTATTTCTTGGCCTTGCTAGCCATCTGCTTCCACAGGTTGGAAGTCTAATGCTAATTAATGCATTTTACTAGTGCATCTCAGTGATCTTCACATGGGTAGAACTACACTGCTGTTGACCAGGGCTGATATAACTGCAGTCACAACTTGTTATGAAAAATACATTCATGCAAAATAATGTACAGCAGTTTAGTAAGGTTTCATTGGATGGGTTTGCAGATAAGTAAATGTTTATATAAATGCAACCAGATGATGCATCAAAAACCTTAGTGCTAGATTAAAGTTCCATACCTGCCTTCAAAGTATGTTTCATTTATAGGTAAAAACATGAGACATTGTCAAAAATTTGGATTATTATGTGAAAATGTATGACATATTGTCAATGAAAATGAAATATGGCTTAAAGTCTGAGTTGTAATGAAAAGAATTTCTAAATATCTATGTTCAGCTTTATGTCCTGAAGTGTGACAAATATTGACCACAGAACTGTTAACTTCTTATGTGGAATAGATAAAAAATGTGCTTTCTCTTTTTATTTCTTCTTCTTTTTTTAATCCATATCACTTTTACCAACAGAGGCAAATAAAATTATTAAAGGTAAATTCAGTAAAGGAGTATACATGATGCGATAGTATTAACTGAACTTTGAAAATCACTGCAAGTATTTAACATTGGCAGCAATGCATAACTTTCCTCTTTAACTTTACTGCTGTGTTACTGATAGAATGCATCTAAGCATGGTAATTATATGGTTCACTAAGGCAACATTAGCTGAAGACAGCCTGATCAAGATGAAGTATGAGGAAGTAGCTATTTTTTTACACTGCCGTACATGCAAATTTATCAACACAACTAAGTTGTGATGCTCTTGATCTTAAAGATGGGTGGATCTTTCAGCGATACATCACATGAGTGGTATGGGCTGCACTGTCCCCTATGCTTAAAATATATTTTTGGTAACTTTTGTGATTTTTCAAACTCAATATTTTGGTGGAGAATGTTAGTTTCAGTCTTTTTATTTTTCTAAGGCATGACTTGATAAACATTGCCTTTGTAATTATAGTTTGGCTGGGATTCAGAGATGTCTAGTGATATGCACAGCACAAAATAACATGGATAAGAGACATACATACATTGCGGGGAATCTAAATACTCCAGTTCTACAAAACTGTACTGGTTGAAATTGCTTGATATATAGAGCATGCAGATGAGGCTGGAATGACATGAAATTGAGAAATCACATACAAATGAGCAACATTACAGATGCAAATGCAGAAGGCTAAGGTAGTAGAGCAATTCAGAGAAGTATAAACATTGCTACCTCACATCAGCACTCACCCATTTAGAAATCTGTGATTTACAGAATAGTTAATGTGAGCCATGAGAGATGGAGCAGCAGCAGTACCGCGACAATATGTGTTGGCATCTGCCATCACAGCCAGTGCTGGCATGTCAAGGCCACCCGTTCCAATGACGATGGCACAGGCAATGACTTTTGTATCAAACCCGACAGGGCAGTAGATAATCGATTGCTTCATAGACCACAGGTTTTCACTACAGGTCCTAGTCAAATTGTGTTCCAATAAGCAGAACTGGGGGGGGGGTATACATGAGATCTTACAGTAACATATAGGGGGCATTTTAGGTCCATTGCAGACATCTACCTTGTGAATACTTATCCATTTTTTCAGTGTCATGTAACAACATATTGAGGAATATATCTTGTTCCTAAGGATAATAAAGGATTGAACCAATACTGTGGACTCTTTGAGAATACATGCTTCCACGACATCCCTTGTGCCACAGATCACACCCATGTTGCAATTAAGGCCTCCATGATCCAGAGTGATAGAGATATACAAATAGTTATGGCTGCCACTCCCTGAAGTGCCAGGTGGTCTGCAGTACCAGAGCATTAGCCATAATGAATTCATATACCATTCAAATAATTCACTTAATTCACCCATTTAGCACACTTTCACCTAACTGGTAGTAACTCTGGTCAGACATAAATTCAAAACAGCAATTGGAGAAAAAGCTCTTTTAACAATGGGATCAGCTGTTTTGAATCAGCTACCAACAGAAATAAAAAAATGTAACAAAAAACAGACTTCACAAAATGAATCAAATTGCAACTACTTTTGTGACACTGGTTAGTCTTGTATTTTGGCTAGAGACTGATATACATACATTAAACTTCTGCACCTTATCTGAATTTATAATTTGCACATTTTTATTTATGTAAAATGATACTTTGTATACAAAATTATTTGCACAGTAAATTGAATCAGCTACCATCAGAAATATAAAAAAAACAATGAAACACTTCAAACATTCAAAAAAAAATTAAAAGACTTCAATAAGAAAACAAATCAAATTGCAACTGCATTAATGAAACTGGATAATCTTATCTTTTGGAGAGAGACTGATATCAGTACAATAACATTTCTACACCTTTTCCTGATTCATAGATTTCACAATATTGTATTTATGTAAACTGATACCTTGTATACAAAATTGTTTGCATAATCCTTATTATTTATGTAAACTATTACTTTGTATACCAATTTGTCTTACTATAATCTGATTCACAATGTATACTTGTACCTGAGTCATAGCTGAAAAGGGTCAGTAGACCAGCTCACCTAACCAGTTACCAAATTGTAAATAAATAAATATGTGCATGTGCGTGCGCACACACACACTCACACACACACACACACACACACACACACACACACACACACACACACACACACACACACACACTAGATAGAATAGCTGATACATATAGGTAACCTCCATGTTGACAGCATGCCATATATATAATGGTATGTCTTCTGCACTGCTGTTGGTAATGGAATAGAAATGTTATGACTTATTTAGCAAATTGAATATTATCTCTGTATTTTTCACTGTTCTACTACTTTATTTACTTTTGTATAACTATTGTAAAATTGTCTATATCCTGTGGAGCTTTTCTCCTCGGGCCTCCACTGAAAACGGGCTCTTCCAGGCCCAGTGGACTATCCTGGTCATCAAATTGTAATAAATAAATAAAATAAATGGCAGAACTAGCCACATAAGTATCTCTTACCATTGGTTAGTATGCCAGTGTCAGAGGTGGTGCACATCTTCAGTGTTGCATCTGATAGGGACACATTTAGTCCATTTAGAGTTCTTACCTACACTTGGAATGTTAGACTTCATTCAGCTCATGCTCTTAGCAGTGGCCTGCACAGGGGTCTCTGTACCTGGGGATATGGGTGTTCCACCCCCCCATGACTGTCACAGACAGTTTTACTGTGCCATTAGACTGTAAAATCTGCATGGCATCATTATTGTCAGTCACGGCAGACTTGCTAACATCAGCCTTCTGATGCCCTGCTATGTAGAACACACTGTCAGATGAGTCTATGCATGTATGACAAATATGACACCAGTGTGAGCCCATGAACTTATGGTTATAGTATCCTGATGTGGCATGCGTACCTGGACACATGGAAAACATTGCTATACCATATTCTAGAACGCATACCTTTCTTGGGCAGTACATTATGCTTACAGATCAGAGATGTTTAGGTAACAGAAGTACATGTCACCAATAGTCATATCTTCTCCACTTCATGCATATGTATGTATCATGCCTTATTAATATAGCCAGTACTATATTGGGGCATTGCCCACTGACACACTGGTAGTAGGTGCCAAGTCTGCCCCACATTATAGCCACCACATTGTATGAGCAGTTGGTCTCTCAGCCTGGAGAGCAACATTAAAAACTACTGAACCTCTATCAGCTTCTCTAGTGCTGTTGTTCCACCCCCTGTGGTGACCATATCCACCTCAATGTCTTGAGCCTTCCACATTGCATGAGATGTCATATTTCTAACACTTTTTTCATTGTAGGGACTTTTTATGGCCTTCCACTACATTCACATCCCACATTACGTCCTGCTATTTCTGGTCTCTAGCCTGTTGGTCTGTGTCACCTTTGGCCAGTAGGCATATACAGTACATGAAAATGACCTGTAGTAGCATATTATTCTTTTGGAATGTGACCTTCTCCAGTGCCATATCCATAACAGTGCTGCTGCAGGCAAAACATTCTATTTTAAAATACAACCAAAGCAAAACACAAAAAAATAAAATAAAATAAATAAAAATACCACCAAGACCACTGATACAAGCAAAAAACAAATTTATAAAACACTTAGCTCCTTGGCTTACACAGACTCTTTGGAGGCTGTGTAAGCCGAGGCGGTAAGTGTTTTATTTGTTTTTTTTTGCTTGTATCAGTGGTCTTGCTGGTATTTTTATTTAAAACATTTTATTTTGTGGGCGTATGTACTACTCCATGCATGTATTACTGTTCATGGTCTCTCCCATATACAGCAATATAACCTTATAGGTATGTATGACCATGTCAATTTTCCATTAAGTATGCCATTGGATGACCATGCAGTATCCTGTAGGTAGTGGAGTCTTCCACAGGCAGACACAAGTTTGTCATGTGACTCTGCTCTAGCCCTGCATGTGACATGTGAGGGTGACTTTGCACTTACTCTTATATACATGTGTGCTATGTTACCACCACTGTATGTGCCATATCTGAGTTGGAGTGGCTTACCCTTGTGCATGTCTCAATTCTACAAACAGCTGTACACTGACTCTCCCTCCCCCTGACAAACACCACAGACATTGCAAGGGAAAACAGCTCCATTACCAGCCTAGTTCTCCATCCTTCTCGGACACTAAAGCTCTACATCCACTGGTTCTTGACAGAAATTACTATAAATTCCCTTCAGATATTTTGAAGAGATCTTAAAAAGAATCATGAAGGTGATGTATAGCGCTAACATGGGTCACTTATGTTAAAGGCCCAATAGTGGCAGTTTCAGTAAATCACTTACATAATGCACTGTATTAACCATACTGAGTTGTGCACATGCTTTGTAGCAAGAGGCATGTTATGTCTATGCTTCTCTCTCAGGGCGGGGTGCTTATCATTGTGCATGGTGCAGTGTCATGTTAACCAACATAGGATTAAATGCAGCATTCCTGTGTGTATTGGTCTACCCTATTGTTTCTCTAGTATACCTACTGTTTGGCTGTAACTGCCTCTTCTAGTGTTAACTATGAGGTTCATACATGGTGAGGTGGGGGAAAAGGATTTTTTCCTGCTCTTCCTGGATGGAAATTTCAAAGAGCACTGGCTGGAATGGTAAGATGGTCCCTTTGAAAAGGTCAGTGCCTGGCTCAACCTGACATAGGTGTTGCCTTTTGCCACAGGCAATCCCCATTCAGCAGAACAATTGATATGATGACCTGAGGTGCTGACACCCTGGTCTACCTCAAAAGTGAAAGGTAGTGGACCAAGAAATGTTGTTAGAGATGCACTGCAATTTTTATTTGTCCATTTATCTACCATTGTGTTGTGTGCTCCTCAGCTATGCCTGGCTATACTTTCTCTCACTGCTGTTGCGCAGCATCATTTAAATATGTTTGGCTGATGCAGAAGGCATCATGCTATGCATGTGTTGTATAGGGTTCCAGTGTAAAGCTACACTGATGTTCATGTCATATGTGTTTCTTATCATTTTTTTCCAACTGTACTTCCCTCTTGTTGGTCCTGCTTCAGCCTCATTCACTTCATTTTATTACAACCACTACAGGTGCTTCTGCCAATATGTTTGTGTAACTGGCACCCTCTGTGACTGCATCCTAAGGAAGCAAAGGCTTTTCTGATTGAGGTGACTTGGGAGGCATTTAGTGCTGTCTTCTTTATCAGCTTGTGAGGAAGTGTGCATAAGCTGTTCTTCTGAAGGCAGACAGGTTAGGGATGCCTGTGATAGCAGAGTGGCAAATACAGAGGCTGGTGACTGCTGAGGTGCACCTGTATTCAGGTGCCCACAACCACAATGACTGCATTCAGGAGTTATTTGGTAAATTACTTGACTGGTGGGCCCCAGTCATCCGATCTCAGAATGTACAACTGGACTATGACATTTGTCATCCAGGTGTGTGATGTCTGTGGTTATTGCTCTCTGGGTCAGTCTAACAGTCAGTCTGATCAACAGCCCACCCTATCCCCCTCATTGTGTTACCAGTCCATTCTGTGCCATTGATTATACCTTGTTCATTGTTTAGCATTCCTTCACTGCTTTTTCATGTTCTGCTTTATGTGCCTGTGCACTATCTACCCCATCTTTTGTATGTACACCACCTCTGTCTAAGTGTTTCTGTTTTCCATGTTTGTCTGTCTGCACCCACTACTTGTCTCTTTCCCCATCCTACTCAAAGCCATCCCTCTTTACATTTTCTGTCTGTACTTCTCTTTTAATAATGAAAATGGAATGCTGTCTACCAAAAATATTACCTTTCTCCCCCACCATCTGTTCCATATTGCTTATCCTTAGTCTCTTCCTCTGCTTTCTATGCTTCCCTTTCCTATTTAACTATCGAACTCTTCTCGTCTCCATTTATATGACAAGCAGGTTAGCCACTTTTGTGCACGCCTGCATTGATGCTCTTGTTGAATGCTCTGCTATACTGCTCTACCTGTAAATGTGTGTTGCAGTCTAGTGCTGGCTGCCATGGCAATGTGTAATGTACCTTGTGCCACTCTAGACACAGAAAGACACCATTGTTATGACATCAGGCATGCCATCCATGCAAGCTACAGTAGCAATATTCCTGTGGTATCCTACTATAGTGCTTCACTGTCTATTACCACAGCTCATCATGCACACCTCTATGAATCCCACTCTATAACCCGTCAGCATTGTTGATAAAATTGTGCTTAAACAATTAAGGTTGCTAGTGCAGTATTAAAGTTCATAATACCAGATCTCATTAAGAGAAGTGAGGTGATAAAGTTTAAGATAATAGAACAAAGTAGATAAATGATATTGAATATGTCTGGTTCTGCAGGTCACACTTCTAAAATGCTATCAATGCAAAAAAATATGAAGTATAGGGAAAGTAAGATATGTACTCTGTGTTACAAGTCTTAGAAAGAAATCTTGGCTGAAATGGATATTTATTTCAAACTGGATTGGAAAGGGTAGACAGTGAGCATGATAAAACGTACTCACTTTGAGTGTTATTATGATACAGGACTGCAGGGCCATTCAAAAAACACGAATTCACAGAATGAGTTTGGGATTAGCCACGAGGATGGAAGGACAAGTAAAAGCAAGACCCATGAAAAGGAGAAAGAAGAATATACTCTGTTGTTCCTCTAAAGAGAAAATCAGGATACAACTAGTGACAGTATTCAAGCAGTACATTGGGTAAACATAATGGAACCTAATGATACCATGATTCAAAAATGGAAAGATTTGCAGTGATAGCTTTACTGTACAGGATGACTGGATCTTGCAGCCATTATTAGACATTTTCTTTGGTTTTATGCTTACATCAAAAGTCAGACAGGCTTGAACTTGGTCATACATTGTATATTAAGGAATTTTCAGCATCTTTATTTACAATAAATACTATATTTTGTATGATTTAGAAAGCTGCGGTGGTGCAGCGGTAGCATTGCTGCCGTACAGCAAGAGGTTCTCCCGTTCGATTCTTGGCTGGAGCTCCTTCTGTGTGGAGTATGCATGTCCTCCCCGCATTCAAAAGACATGCGTAGAATGGGCATGCCTTTGTTGAAGGTTGGAAGTCGAGCTGGCACCCGTGAAAAATCTACTGCCAATCATTAGCGGACCGGAGTTCCACTGTGGTGACCCCTAACCAGGAAAAGCCAAAAGAAGAACGAACTATATTTATATGGTTTATCTTAGAATGTTTGTTTATTAGATATTGACATGAATATTGTGCAGTCCTGAATGCTGAAAGACCAAGTTCCTGAACAATGAAGGCATTCACTGTTTTGTAATGCTCTTCATCTTGTCTCTTGCACCACTCATTAACGTACAGCTTTGACACAACATTCACTAATTCATTATTGCTCATGAGAATGATCTATTTAAATGGACAAAGAACATAGGCAGTACAGACAATGATAATGGAATCTCATTGATTCCAAGATGCCTGATTCATTGACATCCCATCTCTTTAAAGATATACAACATACTTTGAATTTATGTGACCTCAGAGCAGGTCACAATATGCAAGGAAGTGCAGAGGGTTCAGGGAGGTGGTCCTGGCTTACCATCCCTTCTGCACAATACCCATGAATTAAAATTACCTAGCCTTTTTCCATTTTCTGTTGAATTGTAACATTTATGAACCAGGAGCCTTTTACGCTTCAGTAGTTACATTAATGACCTTTGGAAATCTAAATATGTATTCCTGCAAACTATTTTATTTTGTAGCTCCTCAGAAATATGTGTTCAACAGTCCAGAGTCATCAGCTAGCATTCTATATTTAGGTCTCTGATAGATGCTTCCGCATTGTCTTGAGAGAATTCTTATAAGACCCAGTCAATGACCCTTTGTCAGCTCCCTCCATTCTGACGTAGTGCCTCCTTAAATGTTATTTATTTATTTATTTATTAACCAGGGTACAGCACTGATTCACATGGACCACTTTCAGACTCAGCCCAGGAGTAAATTTATACAAAATAAAAGTATACATAAATCACACTTTTATATATATATATATATATATATATATATATATATATATATATATGTACACAAATACACATACACACACACACACACACACACACACACACACACACACACACACACACACACACACACACACACACACACACACACACACACACATATATATATATATATATATTTATATATATATATATATATATATAGTGAAGCAAATGTCATAACATTGAATATGAAATGAATAAAGTGCATTCTTGATAATTATATAATATTCAGAAGTGATCACATGGTTGTATCTGCTTAAACAGTTCCATAAATATGGGTTGTAATGGCAGTTAAAGACCACTTGGCCATCTCTCTCTACCCATATTCCCAGCTACAGATACTGCTTAACAAACATTGTTTTTCTTCCCTGCATGATAACTCCCTAATGTCTGTTCCCTTTATTTTTAAATTCTGTCTGTGGTTTTCTTCATAATGCCACAACTGGATGGTGGTGATAGTCATCCACTTCTCTAGCTGTGAAATATTCTACCCTGTTTTTTTTCTACCTTGTTTTCCCCCCTTGGTCATCCAATTGTTATATTTAATCTGTACCCTCTTTTTCATATGGTTCTCATTTTTGAAAGATGATAATGACTTTGTTTCTGTGGATCCTATTCTTATCACCAAGCCCATTTATCAAGGCTGTACATATTAATGTTTTATAGTTTTCCTCTTTGTATATTTTTGTGCATATCTTGTATTATTTTGTTGCCTTCTAAGCTGTCTCTCTTTCAATATTATTGCCACTGAACTACCTCCATCCTGAAGAGTTCCATGAAAGGTCTACAGAATTGTGCATGCCTTCTTAGCCTTGTAAATGTCTTTGATATGGTAACTCAAGTAGGTAATGATGGTTATATTGTGAGCTTGGCATAGTTGGACGTATCTAAGGAATTTAATACTATCTGCTTGCATTCTTTGTTAACAAAGTGGTGAACCTAAACATCAGTCTACATGTATTAAGGTATATTCACACCTCAGACAGAACATGTCAGTGATACAAATACCACTTCAGGAAGTAAATATTACAAAGACTTAGTACTTGGTCCTTTTCTAATTGTTCTATATTTCCCTGATTGTTTCTCTGCTTGAGTCAATAATCTAGGTCTCTGGATAACAAAATTTAACGATAACTGTAAACTACCATACCTCTTAACTGCACCTGATTTTGTAGAATGCCACTACTTTTACCTCATATTTTTACTATGTCCTTTGTAAACGTTTTGATTTTCTAAGTCACTGAGGATTACAGTCAATCAATATTACCAGACATTAGAGTTTCATACTTTTCCTTATTTAGAAAATACATGGCAATGTTTTACCTGTTCTTTTATTACATTTTTAAGTGAATTGGAGTAATATTTAAACATTTTCCCTGATTTCTGACTTTGTTCCTGATTCTTTATTTAGCACAGAAGTTGAGAGCTATATTAACAAGTGTTGTTATTTGAACACACACTGACATGAATGTACTAAATGATGGGTAGGACTTTGCAAGTAAGTGATTCAAGGATAACTGCCTCAAAATGAATGCCATAAATGCAGTATATTCCACTTTAGTAAAGTAATAACGCTTTTCATTGTGTGTAGATGACACATTACTTAAATATAGCACTGCCATTAGAGCTGGATGACTCCCTATATATTGATTAGTATGTCTCTACTGTCATTAGAAAATCCTTCTATTAGGCCCAACTAATAATCAAGGTTACCTCAACAAAGCCAAAGAAATCTTATTGCTACTGTTCACATCTCTTATCTGTCCCATTATTGAATATTATGCCCCTTTGGTATGCACATATTAAAATATTACTCTCAACTGTAGAGACCTTAGAGGTTCTTAACCAAAAATGTTGCAGGCCTCAAATCACTTAGTTATCCAGACAAAATGGACAGCTTCCCTCTGTGTTATGCTTCCTATAGACACCTCTATGGTGATATATGTTTGGCTTTTTGAGACATGAAAGACACTACCCTCCTAGACATCCTATGTCATTGCAGAACTAATGGCTCCTCAAACATAAGGACAAAGGACTTAAATCTCTATTAACAAATTAATAGGACACACTAGTGTGACAGGTTTTTATATCAGCATGTTCTCCACTTATGGAATTAACTATGTCAGCGTATTAAGCCAATTAGAACCCTAGCTGTATGCAGTACTAACCTAGATAATTGGGGAGGCATTTACAAATCCACCTCCTGGGACCTATCTTGCATGGTCCTTCATAAGGCACGAGGTAACTTTTAATGCTGAGTGCTTTGGTCTAGGCTGGAAAAGGTCTGATGATTAGGATCTACCTAGGAAGCTTTATTCTAGGCAAGGATATATTGAGTATCTTTTTATATATACTTTGTCACTCTGTATCTGCTAACCATCAACCCCACTGCTATGAGCTGTGTGCTCTTAGTTGCTGCAATGTCTTGCACCATATAGGGATGCCAATGGGAGACAGTGCTAACTGGAGATGGTCATCATTTAGGTAACCATAAAGGAGTTTGTGGCCCTGTTTGCAGCATACAGATGAGTGTACTGATGATTTGGCTTCATTCTCTCATTATGCTGCCTTTCATGTTTCAGGATAGACCCCCTAATTGTCTTTAGGCTGGGGCGCTACTCAGTACCCACATCCCCATGATTGCTTCAGCTAGTTGCAGACAATGAGGGTGTTTTTCTTAGTAAAATGAACCACTGCCAGTCCACAAGGACCAAGCACAACTGAACAAGAAAAATAAAAAAATAAAAATGGACCAGCAAGGTCAATTGCTCCAATTTATTTGGTGTGTCCAAATAAAGTGGAGCAACTGACCTTGGTGGTCCATTTTTTATTTTTTTATTTTTTTGTTCAGTTGTGTTTTTCTTAGTCCATATTCCCAGCCTCTTTTGGCTGCTGAAAGCACTTGTGTCACTGTTGGGGCTTGCTATGCACTCCTAATTGGCATGTGTGCTTCCACACATTCCTTAAATAGACTAATATCCCTGCCTTGAAACAACAAGCTTATATCTGCATTTGAGACCTGTTTCCTGAAACCTGCAAGCCTCTGCATGCATATAACAAATGTAACCAAACAAAACTGACTTCTCCCTCCTCTTAGGATAGGTAAGCTGGCATCAGATGATTATTCCCATCATTCCCTGCACAGTTCCTGTAGTGCCCAGTCTACTACACAAACACAAATTGACTATGTTACAGTTGTGGCTCTATACACTACAGAGCTGGACTCCAGCAGCTACTTTTATAAGGAAATAAGATGGTTTTCAAACTGTGATGCTTATTACTATGGAGTAAGGCAGAGGAACAAGGGGTTCAGCCCACCATACTGGAGGGTGCACGCTCTCTGTGTGTGTGTTAGAGTAGTTTTGAACCTTAATATTTCCCTTAAAACAACAGTTTTATGAGCACACTTTTCAGTGTTGATCGCTTGCATATTTATTATGGAGCCTTTTATTATGCATACCAATATCCCTACCAATATGTCTATCTACTTTCTAAAATATTTGCTTATCCTTAGGTCATTTCTCATGTATACCTATAGGCTTGTTCTACTTTACTTACTATTGCTATTTGTTCCTCTAAAATTATGCACTCATTTTCTCTGTTTTTTTTGCTTCCCAGATGTATTTTAGGAAGTGTCTTGGCATTACTTCTAATTCTTGTAAATATTAGAACATGCTAGCTTTGCTGCACTGTGAATAAACTGTTTGTTTATGTTTTTAGTACTCACTTTTTTTATGACAACTATAATTTGTTCTGTATACCAGCATTTCAGTTTGTACTCTTATTTTATCTTATGTATAATGTTTCTTTTACTTTTTATTGCTGTAAACATTATTGGAGCTTTCCTCCTCGAGTCTCCACTGAAAATGTTTTTTTTGTAACTCAGCTGGACCAAACCGGTTAACAAATGTGAAATAAATAAATTCATTAGAGACTGTCACATCGGGACAGAGGAAGGACGACAAGGAGACATGGTGGTAGAATGAGGAAGTACAGGAGAGTATACAGGCAAAGAGGTTGGCAAAGAAGAAGTGGGATTGTCAGAGAGATGAAGAAAGTAGACAGGAGTATAAGGAGATGAGGTGCATAGCAAAGAGAGAGGTGGTGATGGCTAAGGATAAGGCATATGAAGAGTTGTATGAAAGGTTGAACACTAAGGAGGGAGAAAAGGACCTGTACCGATTGGCTAGACAGAGGGACCGAGTTAGGAAAGATGTGCAGCAGGTAAGGCTGATAAAGGATAATGAGGTAAATGTACTCACAAGTGAGGAGAGTGTGTTGAGCAGATGGAAAGAGTACTTTGAGGGGTTGATGAATGAAGAGAATGAGAGGGAGAGAAGGTTGGATGATGTAGGGATAGTGAATCATGAAGTACAATGGATTAGCAAGGAGGAAGTAAGGATAGCTATGAAGAGAATGAAGAATGGAAAGGCTGTTGGCCTAGATGACATACCTGTGGAAGCATGGAGGTCTTTAGGTGAAATGGCAGTGGATTTTTAACCAGATTGTTTAATGAAATCTTAGAAAGTGAGAGGATGTCTGAGGAATGGAGAAAAATTGTTTTGGTTCCGATTTTTAAGAATAAGGGTGATGTGCAGAGCTATAGTAACTACAGAGGGATTCAATTGATCAGTCACAGCATGAAGTTATGGGAAAGAGTAGTGGAAGCTAGGTTAAGAAGGGATGTGATGATTAGTGATCAGCAGTATGGTTTCATGCTGGAAAAGAGCACTGCAGATGCAATGTTTAATCTGAGAGTGTTGATGGAGAAGTACAGAGAATGTCAGAAGGAGTTGCATTGTGTTTTTGTAGACTTAGAAAAAGCATATGACAGGGTGCCTAGAGAGGAGTTGTGGTATTGTATGAGGAAGTCAGGAGTGCCAGAGAAGTATGTAAGAGTGGTACAGGATATGTACGAGGGTAGTATGACAGCGGTGAGGTCTGCGGTGGGAGTGACGGACAGGTTGACAGACGAGATCAGACAGGAATACCCATGGTCTATGATGTTTGCAGATGACATTGTGATCTGTAGTCAGAGTAGGGAACAGGTGGAGGAGACCCTGGAGAGATGGAGATATGCTCTAGAGAGAAGAGGAATGAAGGTCAGCAGGACTAAGACAGAATATGTGTGTGAATGAGAGGGAGGATAAGAGGAATGGAGAGGATGCAAGGAGTAGAGGTGGTGAAGATAGATGAGTTTAAATACTTGG
Organism: Protopterus annectens; assembly: GCF_019279795.1. NCBI lineage: Eukaryota > Metazoa > Chordata > Ceratodontiformes > Protopteridae > Protopterus > Protopterus annectens. Next base: position 592,779,283 of record NC_056746.1, read on the forward strand.
GGTCAATAGTTCAGAGTAACGGTGAGTGTGGAAGAGAGGTGAAGAAGAGAGTACAGGCAGGATGGAGTGGGTGGAGAAGAGTGTCAGGAGTGATTTGTTCCAAAGCACGGAAGTTATTTTCAATGACGTTCAAGTTCAACAGTTAATGTAACCATATTGGTGATCTCTGTGATTGCAAGATTTAGATTTAGTAACTAAGGAATCTACTACACCTCTAATAAAATTTCAGTTAAAACTCTTAAATGTAACACCAAATTCAGTTTTTGAAATGCTTCCTTCATCCTTTCACTAGTAAACCTGTACAGGGAGTATTTTAATGTGGTTCAGGTGACAGCATTAAAACATCAGGGATTGAGGTCAGTACCTAAGTCAGAGCATATTTATTTAGATTTGACTTAATTCCTTCAATAGAAATCTGAGATAGGAAACTTTGCAGGTGCCTGCAAAGGTTCAAGGCGACAAAAAGGAGAAGGAGAGTAACAATTCCCATGATTCACTGATGCACCTAATGAAGACGTTTTTATGAGGCACATAAATTCTTCTTCCTCTTAGGATTCAAATAGGGAGAATTTTTACCATACCTTTAAGGTCTGTACTAGAAGTAACATTGAATTATACTGGCATTTTTAATGTTCTGAATTGAACCCCTTTCACCTAAAGAGACAGAGAAATGGTAAAGGTTTTCAAAGAAAACTGTAAAAAAAAGTTCCATTTTACTAAACGTTAAAGCTATTTTAATGCCTAAGAGTCAGGCTTCTTATACGCAGTCGTCCACTTCTAGAAAAGCTAGCAGGGCATGTAAAACACCCTTAGACAGACAGCATCATTCTTAACATGCATAATGGCAATCCTGATGTTGTTTTTTTATCTACCAGTGATACGAGTGGGAACGTTTTGTCTTTAGCCACCACAGTATTAGGTAAGGATTCAATATTGTTAGACAACCAGAGGAAAAAAGGGTACATAGACATCCACTAGCTTTAGCAGATTTCATTGGCCTGCATGGTTCCTTATATAACTATTGCTTTACTATGAACTCAGGTGAATTTTTAGTCTGTACCAGTAATAGAACTACTAATCAAATAAAGAAGCAGCTTGCGACTTTAGACTAAATATCAGTACATACACTAAAACGTTCTTAAGCCTCCACTGTTGTTACTTGAAGGGTTGCCATGTTAGGTGTTGCCCTGAAACTTCAATGGATTCATAGGTTGATAGGTTCATAGGTAGGTAGTAGGCTATTGGTCGTAGGGCCTATATAAGCCTAGCCAAACGGTACCCTGGCTTTTGCCACCCAAGAAAATTATTTTCCTGTGCCCCTGTCAAGAAGAGCACAGAAGTGATCCCTGGGGTGAATTTCCTATCTCCCAGCCAGTCATCAAGATTTTTCTTGAAGAGTGCTAGTGAGGAGCTTTGTTTGATATGGATAGGTAGTTTGTTCCAGAGTATGGGAAGTGTCTGAGACAGGAATCTATCCCTCCAGCATGTTCTGTTTATTGTGGTGACAAGGTTTAGGTCCCTTGAGCATGTAGCTCAGAGGGATTGGGATTTCTTTACATGGAGCATGTAAAGCAGCTCTGGGTTTGACATAGCTTTGTATGTTAGGCAGAGATTGCCTCTGAGTAGGTGATATGCGATGGAGTAAAGCTGCATTTTTTTATAGACGGTCTGCATAGGGCATCTGTTTGTGGCCGGTAATCCTCTTTGTGAGGTATTTCTGTGGCCTTTCCAGTTGTTGTAGATGTCTTGTGAGGTACATACCAAAAGGGGCATTGTACTGTATAATGGGTCTAATGAGTGATGAGTAGAGGGTAACAATGACCTCTTTTTTCCTGGATGAGAAACCTTTTGTGATGAGGTCTGCCACATTGAAAGATTTCCTGACTACTGTGGCAATGTGATTATCAAAGGAGAGACTACTGTCCACCTGTGTCCCAAGGTCTCTTATCACACTTTCGGTGTTAAGTAGACTACTGAATATGTGGTAGTTCATGGGTACAGAGTTTTTACCAAAAGGGATGACAATGTACTTTTTGGCATTGAGCTTGAGGCCATGGCTTTGACACCAGGTATCTGTCTCAGTAAGGCCCTTTTTTAGGATGTCCACATCATTAAGAGATTTGATTATGGTGCCTAGTTTGCAGTCATCTGTGAACTTTGTTAGCCAAATACCTTCTGTGTTAGCCTGTACTTCAGAGAAGTAGATACCAAACAGGAGAGGACCTAGGACTGAACCCTGTGGTACTCCACTTGTCATTGATCTGAAGTTGGATTTAGAGTCTTCTACTTTCACAGTGTGTCAGTGAGCCAGTTGCCAACCCATCTTGTGACATAGGGATTTATACCTAGTTTAGTGAGTTTGTCTATAATTCCAGAGTGGGGGATGGTGTTGAAAGCCTTGGCGAGATTTAGTTAGGCTGTGTGTACCACCTTATCCTCATCTACAGCTTTGGTGACCGCTTCAAAGAAGTCTATCAGGTTTAGGAGACATGATCTGCCTTTTACAAACCCGAACTGGGTAGGGTCCAGAGTTTGGAGATTACCAATGTCATTATTTATAAGTTCCATGATGATATGCTCCATAGCCTTGCAGACCAGGCTCATCAGGCTAATGGGGCGGTAGTTCCCAGGGTCCGTGGTGGCTCCTCCTTTGTGAAGTGGGATAACCATTGCTGTGCACCATTCAGTGGGCGCAAAGCCTGAGGTGAGGCTATGATTGAACATGGTACTTAGGTGGGGTGCCAGTTCATTCTGTAGTTCATGTAGAATGCAGCCTGGGATGTTGTCAGGTCCCATGGATGCTGTGTTCTTGGCTTTGGAGAGTGTGCTTTTTACCTGTGCAGCTGTAATTACAGGTACTTTGCATTCTTCCGGTATAGAGATGGGCCCTTTAGGGGATGAGAGAAGGGTAAAGTTAGAACTGAACCTATCTGCCAGGACATTGGCAATATCAGTTGGTTCTGTATATTTAGTGCCATTGTGCTGTAACTCAGAGCAGATCTGAGTGTTGTCATTGAGATTCTTGACATAGCTATAGAATGTTTTGTGGTTGTCTTTAGAATCAGCGGTGATTTTGTTTTCGTAACTAGCTTTGGAGGATTTTAGGAGGGATCTCAGCTTCTTACTGAGGCTGACCATGGAGTTCCTCCAATCATGGGATTTTACTCTTTTTTGCAACAGTTTCTTTCTTCTGTTGTAGAGTTTGTTTATAACAGGGGACCACCAGATTGGCTTCCTTTTTTTAGAGGATAGCATTTTGGTTCTGTTAGGGATTGCATGAGCCATGCGCTTGTGTAAGTGCTTATAAAGTGCAATTGTACAGGATTCAGCAGTCGTATCTCTATTGTCCGTCATGGGTGTCGTGAAGTTTGCTACTTCTGTCGTAAGAAGCGTGAAGTTGGCTTTGGAGAAATTTTTTACGGTGGTTTCCCTAATGGGAGGTGAGGCTGGGATGTGGATGTCTAGGGTGATTCGAAATAAGAAGATGTTTGGAGAAGATTAATGAATGCTGCTGTAATACAGAAATATTTATTTGGTAAAAGAGCACATGACCACATTGGTGATCTTGAACAGAAATCAGTTCTTCTTTCAATGAAATGCATGCTGTCTGTATTCTTCAATACCAGATAACTAATACTTTGTATAATCAGGCACTTTATATGAAAGATTTCCTCTTAGATCTTTTGACAACAAAAGTAGTGTAATGGAAAACAGTAGTTCCAGTTTCTCAGGATGGCAGATACCACTTATGATCTTTGTAATGATTCCTACCTTTCTGTTGTTCCTGCCTCTATATCAGCACCCATAGGATACATATTTGGAGTTATTTCATGCTTAGCAAAAGATTAGTATAGGAATTGAGTATTTTAGATACTTAAGTGGTGCTGCAGTAGCATTGTCGCCTCACAGTAAGACATTGTCCCGTTCGATTCTCAGCTAGAATGTCTTATGTCTGGAGGCATGCGTAAATGGGTGTACCTTCATTGAAGGTTGTGTATCAGAGTTGGCAACTCGGCACGTAAAAATCTACTGCCAATCATTAGTGGACCGGAGTTCCGCTGTGGCGACCCCTAACCGGGAAAAGCTGAAAGACACAAGGTACTGCAGTGAAGAAATCCAATAGAATTTTTTTAAATACCAGAACTTTATATTAAAAAAGGAAAAAAGTCTCCTTAGCAGGTACAGTAAACACTACAAATGATAAATTTTTATTTCAGTATTATATATCTCCTGCATAAATATGTGTATGAATACAAGGTCCTTCAGGATGGCAACTTTGAAAACTGTTCTTCCTTAAACTGTGCAGAACATTTATATGGACATCCAGATGAGACACATGTTTATGTCTGTCACCCTTCTGTCAAGAAATACCTGCACTTTTAAGAGTGCAATACTATTTTCAGTTTTCACTTCTTCCACTTAGTAAATACACTATGGTCTGTAGTAAAGCTATCTGTTTAGATCTAGTGCTTGCACACTAATGAAAGCAAAATGTTGCCATCTTTCCCTTTCTGAATGATTGTATGGCTGTGGCTAAGACAAAAGGACTGTTGATCTGTCACATCCAACAGTTTCACGTGTCTATTCCCTAAGAAAAATAATATTCGGAAAAAGGTCTGCTTTGACTCTTTTAAGCTCAACATCGATAATCTTTCTAGGCACACATATAGACTCACATCTCAAGGTCTTTCTCACAAAAGAAAAACAAATGGAGAATAAAGCACTACTTACTGGCTTTGCCCAAAAGCAACAGATTGAGCGATGCGATGCTGCAGCGATTAAAGTTGTTGCCTCACAGCAAGAGGTTCTCCAGTTCAATTTTCGGGTTGGGTGCCTTCTGTGTGGAGTCTGCATGTCTTCCCTGCATTTGTGTGGGTTTTCTTCGGGTACTCTGGTTTCCTCCCACATTCCAAAGACATGCATCTGGAGCTTTTCTCCCTGGGGCTCTGCTGAAATTTGGCTCTAAGTTGGACTTTCCTCATTAACAAATGTTAAATAAATTACATTAAGATTGTTCCTGAGACCGATGGAGTTTCAAAATGGCTGCCATCCTATAAGCAGTGTTTTTACAGAGCTCTGCCACTCTCCTAAAATCTAACACCTAATTTTAAGGGTTGAAGCTCTTTTCAAAACATAATAACTCTACAGAAGACTCAAGAAGCTTACCTACTGTGCTTACCAACATTTTGAGAGGGCGAGAGAGGATCTGTTGTGAAGGATTGTGCCTGATCTATCAGTCTCTTCTACCAATAGGCCAGACTACATGTGCACTAGGCCTCGGAGGCCCTCCACTCCTGTGAAGAAAAAAGTCAGTGTAAAGATACTAAACCATGTCAAAAGAACTGGATCACATGGAAACTCAAACCACTAAAGCAAAATTTTCAACTATTGCCTCCCCAGAAAAAGAAGTAACCACAAAAAGGGCCAGAACTACTAAACAACAAGAGGTGCCTAAGGTAACACCAGTAACATCAAAAGAGAAATCTGACTCAAACTACATGGAAGAACTAAAGACTGCTCTTCTACCTATTCAAACAGCAATCCAAGGCCTCTCACACCAACTTAAATCTTTCAATGAATCCATTGACAGAATCTTAACCAGAATGGGCAAAACAGAAGCAAGGATGCTGGAAAATGAGATTAAAATGGATCAGATACAAAAAGAACAAAATAATAATGACTCAAACATAAAGATCATACAACAGAAATTAATTGATCTCAAAGCCAGATCCAGACGTAACAACCTTATCATTAGAGGCATCCCAGAAAATATAACACAAACAGACTTATTAGAAAGCATATCTGAAATTTTTTCTATTTTCCTGGATAAAGAACCTCTCTCAGATAAAATAATTATTGAACGTGCACACAGAGCCCTAAGACCAGCAAGTGACAATACTATTCCGAGACCAGTATATGTTAAGATTCTAAACTACCAACATGTGAATAAGATAACAGTTGCATCAAAAAAAAAAGAAATTCATACAATGGAAAGGCTCAAAAATATCCCTCTCTTCTGATCTTCCAACCCCAATCAAACAAGAGAGACAGAAATTAGCTCCCTTCTGTGCCTACTTGATCAAAAAGCAAATCAGATTTCAAATGAGGTATCCTAATACCCTCAATTTTACTCACCAAGGAGTTCAACTATCAGCACATAACTACGACGAAGCAGTAGTTATCTTTGAAAAAACATTCAGGGAGCGTCCGGACAAAGCAAAACAAAAGGCTCAGCAGATATTTTTAAAATCCAAAATGTGATATTGCAAGACACAAAAGCATTAATAACCTTTTGAGTAATGTAAATTTTCACTGTCAGCCTCATTTCATACCTCTCAAACTGAAGTCTAGCACAAGTTACTTAATTAGTTGAACTCTACCTAAAAAAGGCAGTTCCTGAAAAGAACGTCTACAGCATATGCTATCAGTAATAAAAAAAGACTAAATCCCTAAATAACACACCTCCGAAGAGTGGGAACAGTGAATAGCAGTTATCCCTGGAGCTTTTTAGGTTTAAACTCACAAACATACCTTACTAATGGACCGGCTGACTTTCTCTGGCTCTTCCATGGCTAGCGACAGCTACGGAGGATACGCGACCTACGAGACAGTCCCTGGATAAATCCTCGTACTACAGGCCTGCTAGACAAGACGCTCAGACCTCCGACACTTCGATGACCCTCAGCCTTCCCTTGATGCAAAGGGCTCTTAAAGGAGCAGCACCTTTCAGCGCTTCCTCTGCGTTTTAAAATCTTCCAGATATCTTCAGTCTTCGGATTGTGAGCCAGTCGAATCCGCAGAAGCTTCCAACAATCAAGATCGATCGGGGAAGGTGTAGGTAAAGGTTTACAAGGTATGACCCAATTTGGAAGATTTCATACTAAAAGAAGAGACCTCTGAAGGAAGAAACTCTAGATGACTGCAGCGTGCATTTCACGAAAGTTAGTACTGCCTGCCCAGAAGCTGCACGCTTCTCCCAATCGCTCTGAAAATGTCCTGTATATTAGTTAGAGACCAAATGACTGCATATGCACCTACAAATACTGGTAAATTGTATGCACTTACCTACTCTGGTTTTGGTTGCCTTTGTAACTGGCTTTTTCAGTTCAATTACAAAAATATATACCTGGTTTGGTTCTTACTGTTTCAGTGTGACTATATAGACAGAGGTAGCTACATGTCAAACTGAGGGTAAACAAGAGAAATCTACTCATGTAATAAGGAAAGCAAGAAGCAATACCAGTACAACAGTAATTGCTAGTTACTTTATAAAAGGAAAAAATATATACAGCTGGATAGCATCTGCTTCATAAGACTGGTATGTGTGCAGTCGTTTTCTTCAGCTTATTTCCCTATGATTCATAGCAGGAATGTTAATGTACAGCCTCTTACAAAAAGATCTTAAAAGGTGAATTGCAGACAAGGCATATCCTGCTAAATATGAAGACGAGGACTAATCTGCATACTAATGAGGATGTTTATGGCTAGACATCAGCAGATTTTACATCAGTAATCATAAAAACCTGACTGCATTGTCCAAAACCATAGCTTTGGTCTAAATAGTAACTCTCTTTGACAAGAACTGGAGGCAGATTTCACATGGCATAGCTGATGACCTTTCCTTGAGGAAATATGACATGCCTAGTCTTAAATGTTAATGCTGAATGATAAAACTGTTACCTCAGTAAATAATTGAATTTCAGAAAAGTACATCCCTAACAAGATTGTAAAAGAACTAAATAGAATTTTAGTCACTTATGTATGGTAAATGTATTTAACAAGGGGTTTCAGACAACTACAGTGCAGGCTTTCCTTTTCTGATACTGTATTGTAACTGAGTGTATTTGAATCAGCTGAGATCTGTTCCTGCACATGCAAGTCATCAGAATGGGCTGTAGAATTGATAAATCAATAATTGAGGGAATAAGACAGCCGGAGAGGACTTGTTTATTTGGAGCTTAATTCCCTTCAAGATTTATAACAGCTCCTGGTCATCTAAAAGGCTAGATCTTTTCTCTATAAACAAAGGGGTAGTGATGTGTTCAGGTAATCGAGATGAGGTAATTGAGCTTTTCTCTCTCCTTAAACACCCCTCGATTCTGCAGGATGAGACACTGGTAGATAATTACGCAGGATTAACTGTATTGACATTCATAAGTTTGCTAGTTGAGATACTCTTTCATGAAGGGAGTCATCATTAAAGACCCCAGAATCTATGGCACTGACCTTTGGTCACCGGGCTAATTGCCTAATCTATATATAGTCCCTAATGGGGAAACCCCCCCCCTCACACATTTAATGAGAGCTTCACTTAAGACTATCACTACCTTAATTGACAATTTACAACACCCTTCTATAAGATTTGAACAGTTATGTTCGAAATATGTAACTCTGCATGCTTGTACCTTTATTTGGCAGAGGTTTAATTATGTGCTAAGCACTGCATGGGCTTTGCTATGCATTTTGGTATATGGTGTGTTAGAAAGTACTATCTGGGAACAATATTTTTCTCATATTTGGTGATTCCAAGAACACGTTACAATATTTTCCCAGACCCTTCCGGGCTTAGGGGGAGGTGGATAGGCACCGGGATTAAGCGGGAAGGATTTATCATACTTGCTCACATGCTCATAATACAGTGTGTCAATAATATACAGTGTTGTTTCTATTATGTAAGTTATTCCCTAGAGCTTAATGTACTTATTTCACTTAAATGTTGTGGAACATAGAATCATGGAACATTAAGGGATTACAATCACCGGAAAAAAAAAAAACTCCTTATGCATTTAACCTTGAAATCTTCCTCTAATATTACCTTTCTCCAGGAGACTCATCTGTTGAATCAGCAATGGGAACAAGAAAAATCGAGACCCTGGATCAAAAAGATCATAGCGTCAGAAGGCACTACGAATAGTTCAGGAGTAGCCATTATTATTAAAAACTATTTTGGCGCAGATATAGAAAAGGTGGGTCAGATGAGGAGGGTAGGTGGTGTTACTTTACTACAAAACACCCTGTATTAGTTAAACCTATTCTAGTTATAAACATATATGCCCCCTGTACATCCCAACAAATTTTCCTCACGAAATTGTACAACCTCATCACCTTATTTCCTAACCACTATTATATTGTAGGAGGAGATTGGAATTCAGTACAGGACCCCAAAACAGACAGATCAAATCCCAAAGCGAGATTTAACTACTTAGCCCACAAAACCATAATCGAATTGAAAGAAGACTTCAATTTATTTGACCCGTACATATTTTCGGACCAAGTACAGAAAAAGAAAAATTACACTTTTTTTCTCTAGCTGTGCCAAAAGCTGGTCTAGACTGGATTTTTTTCCTTATATCCCTGGCATTCTATAACATGGACATTTCGTTCACCCGATCTCCAAGAACACTTTCAGACCACTCGAAGATCTCTATAAGTATTCACCAACACAGCAAGGAACCATCAATCAGAACAGATATCAGCTGGAAGTTGAATCCTAACCTTCTAGGGAGAGAGGAAATAAAATCTCTAATTAATGAATATCTGGATGGCTTTCTCCAATCAAAGGACTCCTTCCAATCTCCCATAGATTGTGAATGGGCCGCAGTTAAGTCAATTATTAGGGGTTCATTGATAAATAAAGCCGCATATTATAAAAAACTTCGGAACAAAAAAGAACAGGAATTAACTGCCCAGCTTCATAAAGCAGAAGTACAGTCCCAAGTGAATCACACTACACTACTGGAAGAACGTATAATCCAGCTACAAAAAGAGCTAATCTCCTTACAAGCAGATAACCTGAGTCTACACGAGATTAAATCCTTGGCTTTATACGCAGATGTAATACATAGTCCCTCTAGATTTTTGGCCAGAGTGATCAACCTAACTAAATCCTCTACTTTTATACCTGAAATACAATTCCAAGGCAAGGATTACCAGAAACCTACTCAAATTATTAAAATTTTTGAAAATATTTTCTCCCAAACCTATGGACCCTCTGAGAACATGACTGATGAAACAGAAATACAATCTTTTCTTAATAGCCTAACTTTTTCCAAACTAACAGAGAAACAAAATAAATTCCTAGAGAGGGATATTAATACACAAGAAATTATTTCTGTCATAAAAAACCTTAAACCCAATAAATCTCCCGGCCCAGACGGTTTTACGGCAGAATTTTATAAAGCTTTCAATATGAAAATAGCCAAAATCTTAAAGTTATTGTTTAATTATATTATTTCCAATGGGTTTAAAGATATCCATTTGAACGCCTCTAGAACTGTTCTCATCCACAAACATAATACAGACGCAAAAAATCCGGGGAACTACAGACCCATCTCCATGATTAACTTAGACATGAAAATTCTAGCCACGATCCTGGCTAATAGGCTCAAAGCCGTTATCTCATATATTATTTCCCCCGAACAATCAGGTTTTATTCCAGGTAGACAAACTAATGATCAGACCTTACTTTTAGAAGCATTGATACATCATTCCAACCTAAAAAAACACCCGGTATATGTTTTAGTAGTAGATGCATCGAAGGCGTTCGATAGACTAAGTACTAAATTCTTATTTGCTATCTTACCATACTTCAATATCCCAATCTCTTTTATAAACAAATTAAAAACTCTCTATTCTACAGCATATACCACCCTACAAATCAATAAACACGTATCTAACAGAATCAAAATTGTTAATGGAGTTAGGCAAGGTTGCCCTCTTTCCCCTCTCCTCTTTAACTTATATATGGAACCACTTTTCATGCTTATTAAACAAGCTACCTTTCACCACCCCCCTAATATATATAACTTAAAGATTTCCTTATCGGCATACGCAGATGACCTGAACATATATTTCACCCTCCCCAGCTCTGACCCAATTAAAATACTTTCTTCTATCAAAATATTCTCTAACCTATGAAATATCCAAAACAACCAACCGGTAAATGCAAATAAGGTGCCAAGCCCCTTCTTCACTGAAAGTCAAACAATTTTTAATATACTTAAAGCGCGATTAATTACAGTACACTTTTCGTCAGTTAGTAGTAACCGACTTCTTCAGAAGCTCAAAACAATGGGAACACAAGCACAATATTTAAATACTGTCACATGCAACAAGCCCCTACCGTTTAATAGAATAATTTAATTCACCTGATGGTAATTGTCATGGTAGTTGACCCTAGCAAGCATTGCTTTGCAAGCACAGGCTCAGCAATAGTTTGCTATAACAGTTGTTCCTGGTAGGTTGCCCCGGTTGCTAGAACAGTAAATATAGCACATCTAAGGAAAAAATTCCTACTTTGTTAAGTTTGTTAGAATAAAATAAGCTAAAAGTGCACAAGTTTCAATTAAAAACCTCAATACAAACCAAATTAAATTAATATAATATGCATAATGTAAACAGAGCCCTCCCTATAGTGGGTACCACGATACAACAATACCGGAGCAGGTCCGTATATTTGTTATAAAGTGTTATAAAGTGTTATAAAATGTCCTGTATTCAAAATGACACCTAACAAAAATCACAAGGCTGAACAGTAGTTTTAAACTTCCTTTCAGTGTTAATAAGTCTTAAAATTATATACTTTAGTATCCCTAGAAGTATCATCTAAAAATAATTATTTTCGAAGGTGTTGTTTAAAAGGCTATTTTTAATGAAAACTTATAAAAAGGGGGGATGTTCTACGTTATTTTCCAATAACGTCACTTAATGTGCGCGTCCCCCTAACCCGCAGTAAGATAAAATAGTCTCGTGGACTGTAAACATAATGACTATAAAGTTAGAAACAAGTGAGTGTCTTTTTGTGTATTTTATATTCGTGTACGTAATTATACAGAAAAAGGGCCATAATGCCCCCCCCAAAAAAAAAACACACAAGAAGCCAAAATACAACGTCGCTTACAGTTAAAATCACGGCTACTCAATCTTAATAGTTCTATCCTATCATTCCAGTAAGGGAATAGTTGCTTAGTCAATATGTCCTGTATTTAACAACCAAGCATCTATACAGTGCCCAGGTGGTAGTGGTGATTGTTATAGTGATATAGAGAATAAGTAGTGGGTGGCACCTAGCAAACTATAAGCTTAATAGGGAAAAATCCTTAATACTCCCTTTAAACATTCACTCGAGGTTGCCTAACATTACATCAACTACAGAGATCAAATTCAAAGATCAAATACAATACTTAGTTATTCAATTTTCGCAAGGTAACCACAGTTACTATCAGGACAATGTAGTCAGGTACTGGTCAAACGTCCAAAATGATATCATAAGATGGTCTAAGCTCAAGCTCCCGTTTTTGGCCAGAACAACAGTGATTAAAATGAACATTCTTCCTAGGCTTCTGTACCTATTTCAGGCAACTACTAACACTCTGCATAACAATTTTTTTAAAAAAATTATAACAACTATTTCTAAATTTATCTGGGCCCCCAAATCGGTCAGGATTAGCTATTCAAAGCTTATCTGTCCTAAGGAACAGGGGGGACTGGGCCTACCTGACTTTAAAACCTATTATGAGATTATTAACGCCAGTAGAATTTTTAAAATAGCGTCCTATAAGAAGAATAAACCGTTATGGGCCCCACCATGGATGTCTCTCTATAATAATTATATTAAAACATTAAAATTCAACCCTGCTGCTCTCCCATTTTTAAATGAAGACAACCTAGGGACCCTAAAACACACAAAAAACATAATATTTAGTATAAAATCCCTGCAGTCAATCTTTAAATCCCTGAACCTTTCACACTCATTTTTTATTTTACAACCACTTCATCTAAACCCTAATCTTAAGTTAAACGGATACATGCTAAACTTGGAGCAATACCCCCTTTTGTTAAACACCTCTATCTCGGATCTTATCCCCCTTAGACATCAATCAATACCTGACATAAGAACTAGTCTCGGCTTACCATATAAGTACTTAATGATACTACGACAAATTAGAGAGCTAGTAAGAAAATTCGTAGAACACCCACTAGTTTCGGACAATGATATCTTAACGTGTAAAACACTAATAAATCTCCTGCTCAGCGAAAAAAAATGACCTCAAATGTATACAAAGTCATCATGACGCTTAGATACCAGAATAAACTAAATGTTTCGAAACTCTGGTCAAAGATCAACCCTGATATTAACCAAAACCAGTTCGCTAAGACTATAAACCTAAGCACTAAATCTATTCCCTTTAAGAAGATGAAATACACCCAAATGATGATCATGAACAATGCGTATTTTACCCCTACGATCCTTAACAAAATCTTCCCTAATCATGTAGTTGAAAAAACATAAACTGCAAGGAACCACCAAGAAAATAAGAACTCAAAATTTAATGGAGAGAAACAAGCGCTTTCACGCACACTCGGGTGCGCTTCATCAGGTTATATTCAAACAATAAAAACCATTCCGTTATATACAGAAATAATCGTCAATTATTCAATTAAATGAATCAATTATTACAATAATTAAAATTGTTACAGCTTTTCTTAAAAAGGCAATGACGTCCTATGGACAGACACTCTAACCTTAAACATATATATACAATAAATATATGTTGTAAATGGAAAAATTTTCATTAGTCTATCACAGTTAGCTAACAGATCCACATATCACATTCACTAAAATAACAAAATCTTAATAAAAATAGCCTTATTAAAGGCATTCATTTCAAATGGGTGTCCGCTCATCTTAAACCTTAATACTGAGGTGTTTAAGCATGATAAGCCTTGAGGCTTGACGTCAGATATCTTTAATAACGCTTACTTAGATGAAAAAATATATATGTAGGTTAGCGTTATTTCTTTTTATTTGATATCCGTTCACTTGGGAAGGCATGGAGTCATGGCTATTCCAAAGTAAACATATGATGTCAAATTTAAAACAAAAATCATGAAAAGGGACCATCTGAACGAGCATGTATCAAAAATCAATAGTCATTCTCAAAACATTATTATGGGCGGTTCCGTTTAATTAAAACTTACTGCTTAAAGCAATATAATGTCGCATTGTCTAAAAATATATTTAATATCCGTCTCATAAGTATACAGACATAAAAAACTACTCTATGTGCATATATGTATATCTCTATATTATTGTCTAAATACATATTCAGATCTGATTATATTATCAGTGTGTACATATTAAACTGTGCATAATACGATGGCAAATATGCCATGTAAATGATGTGTAAAACACCTAACTAAAACAAATGCAAACATTTAGTTACTATTTGCAATAAAATATAAGCGTGGATATGCATCAGTCTAACATCTAAACAAAATACAACATATTCAAAATTATCCAACAGTTCATTAGTTGCTTAAAGCAATATAATGTCACACTATCTAAAAATATATATTTGATGTCTATCATATAAATACAAAGACATAAAGAACTAATCTATGTACAAATACATGTACCTCTATATTATATCTAATCACATGTTCAAGTCTGTTTATATTGTCAGTATGTGCATACAGAACTGTGCATAGTGCAATAGAAACATATGCCATGCAAATGATGTATATACCACCTGGCTAAAACATGTGCAAATGTTTAACTGCTGTTTTTATATGAGATATAAACAAAATTATATACATCAACCTGACGTCTAAATAGAGTGTAACATATTCAAAATTATTCAATAGATCAATACAATTTATATCATATGGATCCTAAAAGTGCCGGACGAATGCTGAGGGTAGAATTGAGTCCTGGATCTATATGGGCCTTTAAACTCAAAATCCATCTGAGTTCGTATAGTTCAAGTGTGCCTATGTGGTCTCCTTCTCTTCTATTAGGGTTCGCTACCTGGATTACTCTAAAGCTAAAATTATGTTGAGGACAACTATGACAATGCATGGCCAAAGCATTAGTAAGATTATTTTTCCTAATGTCATAAGTGTGGCTGTATATGCGGTCCCTGAATCTACGTGAGGTCATCCCTACGTAGTAAGCATCACACATATTACATGTGGCCAAGTATATAACATTGCGGGTATCACAGGTAGCATAAAATGTTGGTTTAAAGACCATGCTTATACCTGGAATTTCAAAACTTTGAGATGTAGATATATATTTGCATATAGAGCATTTTCTACAAGGGTAAGTACCCATTTTATATTTTGCTCTAATATCAACAGACTGAACATCCATCCTTTCCTTACATAGTAACCTCTTGAGGTTTAGGCAATTACTAAACCTAAAAGTAGGCTCTTTCCCAACTATTTGTAATAACAACGGGTCCAGAAGCAAAATTTTCCAATTACTCTTAATAATCTTTATGATATGTTCCACATCATTGGTATATTTGACCCCAAAGGCTAAATGTTTTTCATTCCTTCCTAAATAATGGGTATGACCTCCTCTCTTCTTGTATATAGGTGTTTTAAATACTGTGTCAATAATTTTGTTGATCATATTTAATGGGTATCCCCTGTCAATAAAACATTCTTTCTGACATTCTATTAATCTCAGGGCATCCTGATCATTACTACAGAGTCTGAGTATTCTGATCATTTGTCCTTTTACGATATTACGAAACACATATCGTGGATGTAGACTATCAAAGTGCAAAATGCTGTTTTTCCAGCATGGTTTCTTGTATAATGTAGTAGCTATGCTGTTGTCTATCTCCTTCATGATGGTAATGTCCAGAAAATTCACATTTGTGGTGGAAAATTCATATGTGAAACTTAGGAACGAAGTAGTGGATTCCATATAAAGTATAAATTCATGTAATGAATCTGGGCCACCATTCCAAAACAACAGAATGTCGTCTACAAATCGTCTATACAAAACAATGTTCTTGAACCTGGCATCATTGAAGATGAAATCCTTCTCCCACTGATAAACTGCCAAGTTAGCATAAACATTGGCACAGGGAGTGCCCATGGCCACTCCCCATGTTTGTGCATAGACTTTATTTTCAAATAGAAAGATGTTATTATTCAGGACTAAATCTAGTAGACATCAAATTGTCATTTGTTCATTACCATCCATAGTCCCATGTTCAACAAGATAAGATCTTATGGCATCAAGGCCATAGTAATTGGGAATGCTGGTAAACAAATTTTTAATGTCCAGCGTTACCATTAACGTATCTTTACATATGTTATTCCTTATTGTGTCATGTTCTAAGTCACGCAAAGGATCATAAGTATTTTTTAAGATAGTAGGAATAGTGTTAACCAGCGTGCCTAATTTAGATTGTATATACAATGAGGCATTTTCTGTAACCCAATGTCTACCAGACACTATAGGGCGTAAAGGGGGTGGATGTTCCCCTTTGTGCATTTTGGGAAGCCCTTTAATTATAGGGAGCAGAGGGGAATCTATTATTAGAAAGTCATACAACGATTTATCTATGCATCTAGTCATAAGCATGTTGTATATGGTATCATGCACATAGCTGATGATGGACTCTATTTTTGATCTATCTAATAATTTATAGGCCATATCATTGTTGAGCATCTTCTGCATTAATTCTAAATAAAGGCAGGTATCCATAGCAACAACCCCCCCACCCTTATCTGCTGGTTTACACACAATTTCTTTATCATCAGAAAGATGATCTAAACAGCGTTTCTGCACATGATTCATATTTACATATGTACCTTTATGTTTCTTTTCTTTAAAATATGAATAGATATCACTCTCACAAGAACGCATAAAGCATTCAACAATATGTGGCATTGGCAGTACAAAACAGCTTTTTCTCTTACATGCCTGTGAACAATAGTCCAAACTGATATTGCTGGTAGTGGTATCTTTAAACAGTACCTTTAGTGATATTTTTCGCGTAAATAGACGTAAGGCTATAAGTATGTCAGAAAGCGTACTTCCCCTGGAGGGGATGAACGATAAGCCTTTATTCAGAATGAACTGTTCATCAATAGAAAAAGTCTTAGATGTTAAATTAAAAAAACAAACAGTTCAATTTCTTGTTTTCCCCCTCGGCTCTGGAGCTTCTCCCGATATCTTTCTCTTTACTCTTCCCCGACTGGTTGAACGCGTATGCGCTGTGTTCTTGTACGGGAGGGGGAAGTTTAAAGACACAGGAACTGCATGAGAATTCATTGCAGTATTAGCCTTGGGTCTGGCACCCAAGTTATCACTGTTAATGAGACATTGTTGATTACAAGGAATAGACGCATTGGAAAGAGTAACCTCTCGGTTAGGCGTGTCCCCCAAATGCTCATCATTCAACGGGCAAACAGTAGAAAGTTCAGTAGACACAGCTGAATCAATAATTGCCGGCTGCAATGTGGCCGAAGAGCTAATAGATTCCATTTCATTTTTATGATTAACTCTCGGCCAAACAAAAATGCGGCCCATTTGAAAATCTTGGCAGTCACGTCTTAATTTCTTGAGCTTAATCTGCTCAAGCCTGTTACTATAGAGGGTGAGTTGTCTACACATATTATTAACTTTGGAAATGCAAAAATCAGTTTTATAGTTCATGGTAAGGCACTTATATTGCTCTTCAACTTTGGTTATTAAGTCTGTCTCTATAGGGGAAAAGTAATCTAACAATAGATGAATGTACTTATTACCGAAATCGAGTTCAGTTGCTGCCATCTCCGTAGCAATTCCGGATGGCTGTCCCCATATCTGGGCATGCACAAGACCCGCATGCCACGCGGAATCACCTTGAAGTGAAGACAGGCTTCCAAATGCCTCCTTTGCCAAATAAGTCTATGAAGCCGATATAAGTCATTCTCCAGGCTCCTTAAAGAGCTGTAAAAGTCATGTAGATTCTCAGTATTGTTGGTTACTATTGTAGGAGTATCACATTTGGTATCCAAATTAAGTAACGGATTATCTTGTTGATAAAACAAACAATTCCAGCTATCGGTACCACCTGTACCTGTTGGATTGCAGTCAAGTTCAATATTAGGCACATCCATCACGTAACGGTCAGCCAAGCAAAGAAACAACAAAAATATTAGCAGCAAACAAAGGCCGACCATTCAAAGGTTCCTTCCACCACGAACGTCAAAGCATGTAGTTGAAAAAACATAAACTGCAAGGAACCACCATGAAAATAAGAACTCACAATTTAATGGAGAGAAACAAGCGCTTTCACGCACACTCGGGTGCGCTTCATCAGGTTATATTCAAACAATAAAAACCATTCCCTTATATACAGAAATAATCGTCAATTATTCAATTAAATGAATCAATTATTACAATAATTAAAATTGTTACAGCTTTTCTTAAAAAGGCAATGACGTCCTATGGACAGACACTCTAACCTTAAACATATATATATATACAATAAATATATGTTGTAAATGGAAACATTTTCATTAGTCTATCACAGTTAGCTAACAGATCCACATATCACATTCACTAAAATAACAAAATCTTAATAAAAATAGCCTTATTAAAGGCATTCATTTCAAATGGGTGTCCGCTCATCTTAAACCTTAATACTGAGGTGTTTAAGCATGATAAGCCTTGAGGCTTGACGTCAGATATCTTTAATAACGCTTACTAAGATGAAAAACTATATATGTAGGTTAGCGTTATTTCTTTTTATTTGATATCCGTTCACTTGGGAAGGCATGGAGTCATGGCTATTCCAAAGTAAACATATGATGTCAAATTTAAAACAAAAAACATGAAAAGGGACCATCTGAATGAGCATGTATCAAAAATCAATAGTCATTCTCAAAACATTATTATGGGCGGTTCCGTTTAATTAAAACTTATTGCTTAAAGCAATATAATGTCGCATTGTCTAAAAATATATTTAATATCCGTCTCATAAGTATACAGACATAAAAAACTACTCTATGTGTATATATGTATATCTCTATATTATTGTCTAAATACATATTCAGATCTGATTATATTATCAGTGTGTACATATTAAACTGTGCATAATACGATGGCAAATATGCCATGTAAATGATGTGTAAAACACCTAACTAAAACAAATGCAAACATTTAGTTACTATTTGCAATAAAATATAAGCGTGGATATGCATCAGTCTAACATCTAAACAAAATACAACATATTCAAAATTATCAAACAGTTCATTAGTTGCTTAAAGCAATATAATGTCACACTATCTAAAAATATATATTTGATGTCTATCATATAAATACAAAGACATAAAGAACTAATCTATGTACAAATACATGTATCTCTATATTATATCTAATCACATGTTCAAGTCTGTTTATATTGTCAGTATGTGCATACAGAACTGTGCATAGTGCAATAGAAACATATGCCATGCAAATGATGTATATACCACCTGACTAAAACATGTGCAAATGTTTAACTGCTGTTTTTATATGAGATATAAACAAAATTATATACATCAATCTGACGTCTAAATAGAGTGTAACATATTCAAAATTATTCAATAAATCAATACAATTTATATCATATGGATCCTAAAAGTGCCAGACGAATGCTGAGGGTGGAATTGAGTCCTGGATCTATATGGGCCTTTAAACTCAAAATCCATCTGAGTTCATATAGTTCAAGTGTGCCTATGTGGTCTCCTTCTCTTCTATTAGGGTTCACTACCTGGATTACACTAAAGCTAAAATTATGTTGAGGACAACTATGACAATGCATGGCCAAAGCATTAGTAAGATTATTTTTCCTAATGTCATAAGTGTGGTTGTATATGCGGTCCCTGAATCTACGTGAGGTCATCCCTACGTAGTAAGCATCACACATATTACATGTGGCCAAGTATATAACATTGTGGGTATCACAGGTAGCATAAAATGTTGGTTTAAAGACCATGCTTATACCTGGAATTTCAAAACTTTGAGATGTAGATATATATTTGCATATAGAGCATTTTCTACAAGGGTAAGTACCTGTTTTATATTTTGCTCTAATATCAACAGACTGAACATCCAGCCTTTCCTTACATAGTAACCTCTTGAGGTTTAGGCAATTACTAAACCTAAAAGTAGGCTCTTTCCCAACTATTTGTAATAACAACGGGTCCAGAAGCAAAATTTTCCAATTACTCTTAATAATCTTTATGATATGTTCCACATCATTGGTATATTTGACCCCAAAGGCTAAATGTTTTTCATTCCTTCCTAAATAATGGGTATGACCTCCTCTCTTCTTGTATATAGGTGTTTTAAATACTGTGTCAATAATGTTGTTGATCATATTTAATGGGTAGCCCCTGTCAATAAAACATTCTTTCTGACATTCTATTAATCTCAGGGCATCCTGACCATTACTACAGAGTCTGACCTCAAATGTATACAAAGTCATCATGACGCTTAGATACCAGAATAAACTAAATGTTTCGAAACTCTGGTCAAAGATCAACCCTGATATTAACCAAAACCAGTTCACTAAGACTATAAACCTAAGCACTAAATCTATTCCCTTTAAGAAGATGAAATACACCCAAATGATGATCATGAACAATGCGTATTTTACCCCTACGATCCTTAACAAAATCTTCCCTAATCTATCCCCTAAATGTAAATATTGCCTGAACCAATCGGATGATATCCTTCACTCATTTTGGAGCTGCAAATGTTCCTACAAGCTATGGTGTGCCTTGAGGGTGAGTCTTGAAAGAATTGGATATGAAAAATCCACCCTGTCATGGGAATTTACCATTCTTCATATTCCCCCCCCCCGGAGTATCAGAAAGAAAATGCAAGGTACTGATTCCTATCTTTATGTTAATCAAATATTACATCTCCTTGAATTGGAAAAACAGACACTCCCTATCATGGGAAGGATTTAAACACATAGCTATTAATTACCTCAAGGCACATAAATACCTGTTCCACAATATTAAGCACAAACCAGTTATGAAGGAATTTTGGGAAATATTATCTGAACATATACTTAAATAAGTACTGTTATTTTACAGATACCAATAGTCCTTATCACGCTGTACTGGAATTATATAGGAATTGCTGTGGGCATTGTATGAGTTGTACATAGTTGTTTTTGATGTTCTTATCCTATACATAATCTGCATAATGTATATTCTCATTTTGATGTATTGTCTGTCATGGTTTTTGTTTTGTCATGCAAGATTGAAAATTTGCAATAAAAAAGAATTCTCAAAAAAAAAAAAAGATTGTTCCTGAGACCTTTGGGATTCATGTGATCTTACATGTTTTGGTATATTATGTCAGACACCATAATGAGAAAACAAAATATCATCATAAAAAATCATTTTTAGCTAAGCCAGTGACTCTGTGAATACAAATATGCATTCTAGTTCTTTAGTATATAAACAGATGAATTCCGGTGGTGAACAATAATACATGTATGCATTACAATGGCACACCTTCTCTCATCATACTTTTAATGTTTTACAACAGATTGGATTATGTCTGGGGAGCCCATTTCAAGAAGCTGTCTGAACAAACTAAGCAAATGAATAAAAAACAATGCATAGAGCTCTGATGGACTTTTAGGACAACTCTTGATTATGGTATTAAAAACCTGTGTGGCTATTTAATTCCATCACTGAGACAGATACCTGGTGTCAGAGCCATGGCCTCAAGCTCAATGCCAAAAAGTGCATAGTCCTTCCCTTTGTTAAAAACTCTGTACCCACGAACTACCACAAAGGTGGCAGTTAATGCCAAATGTATAAGAGACCTGGGGACTCAAGTGGACAGAATTCTCTCCTTTGATAATCACATCGCCACTGTAGTCAGGAAATCCTTCTACGTGGCACACCTCATCACAGAAGGGTTCTCATATAGGAAAAAAGAGGTCATTGTTCCCCTCTACTCGACACTCATTAGACCCATTGTAGAGTATTGCCTACTCTGAGGTGATCTCTGCCTAACATATAAAGCTATGTCAAACCCAGAGCTGTTGGACATGCTACACCAAAAGAAATCCCAATCTCTCCAAGCTACACACTCTAGGGGCCTAAACCTTGTCACCACAATAAACAGGACATGCTGGAGGGATAGATTCCTGTCCCAGAGACTTCCCATACTCTAGAACAAGCTACCCATCTATGTCAAGGACTCTTCAAGAAAAATCTTGATAAGTGGATGGGAAATAAGAAATACACCCCAGGGATAACTCCGGTGGCTCTGCTCAACAGGGGCACAGGAAAATAACTTTCTTAGGTGGCATAAGCCAGGAAACCTTGTTGGCTAGGCTTACTTAGGCCCTTGGGCTGATAACCTAGTACCTACCTATGAACCTATGAACCTATATAAATGTGATACATAACCAGGCAGGAATATGCCAGCTATGTCCATCTCTGCAAAAAGATTAATCAAAATCTGGGAGATAATTTTACAACTCAACCCACATATTTCAGCAAAGCATGTGCCATGTCTGCAGAATTGATAGTCACATGACGTTAAGTCACAAACTTAGACTATATACATGCAGCTTCCAAGAGAATACACTTATGTGGATGCATCTACACTATACCCCCCCGAAGAAGAACAGCTTTGTTGTCTCATTCCTCACAGCACAGGCATACCTTATTGTATGCCTTTCTTTTCTTCTTCTGTTCCAGAAACTACTTCTCAAAACAAAGCAAGTGAAAACCAATGTAATCCAGATATCATCTTCTTAGCAAATACAACTATTGTATTCTGTAATAATGAGTTTATATCTCACCAGCTGCAGTTTATAACTTTGCATAGATCCTTACAAACCCAGCGAGAGAACAAAGTCTTGCATATGAATTACACAAATCTGATCTACCTGCATGGATGATAGAATTCTGACTCCTGGCAACATCTGACCACCCCAAACTGTGTACATTCTAAAAAAAGCCAAAAGTCCAAATAAAATAAAATGCTAGTCCTAAAACTGAAATACTATGACTTCAATTGATTCCAACATAGCAAACACTTTTGTTAAGTTTACCAGCATGTCTTCAGACTGCAGCACATTCATTATTATGGTCTTTTTAGAAGAGTTTTGTGTCTAAGAGCACTAAAGAAATATATTCCGTCAGTTAAGAGTTGAATGTATGTTACAAAAACTAATTGTGTCTACGGCGGCCATGATCAGCTGCAATCAGTATTCAGAGAAGGCTCTAAAGTCAGCATAGACTAGGCTGAAACTGACTGAAGTGTAAACACAAGAGTTAAAGGAAACAGTGCTCTACCACCTCAGGAAGATGAAGAATTAGGTAGAGTTGAAGCAGACTGGCATTGTCGTAAAAGGCCTACAGAACAGAAATGCAAATGAGCCAGGTATGGAAATACAGGTAAATTACAAGACTTGAAATGGGATGCAAATGTTCAGGATGTTATTAAAATAAAGGCGTGGATGACAAAGTAAGAGATAGGAAAGAAAGGCCAGGTTAAGGAGGAACAGTGGTTGGCAAAGACAAGAAATATAAAGAAGACAGTCAGACACTCTTTATAAGGGATGCCAGCAACAGCCTGCTCACATTAAAGGAATATGGAAAGATCATTTCCAGCAGCTTATGAAGAAAAGCCTACAGAAGCCATACTGCCCAAGGCACAACCTATGACAAAAATGGAAAAAGGACTATCCTATAAGAAATAAGAACAGCAGTAAAGGAACATGAAGTCAGGGGAAACTAGCAAGCTCAAATGAGGTCACGTCAGATATAATCAAGATGTTGGGTGAGTTAGGGAAGAAATATGTGTGACAGAAGAGTGCCAAAGAAGCTGAAAAGTAAGGTATACAAAACAGGGGTGAGACCAGTTCTCAGTTTATTAAAAGCATTTGGCACAATATCCCACCAGATCCTCCTACACTGTCTTTCTTACATTAGCTTTAACAACTTCTGTCTCTTCTGGTTTCAATTACCTTCCAAACAGAGCATAAGCAAGATGTTGGGAAAGGAAATATCCCACTTTCTACCTTTGCAAACTGGCATTCTTTAGGGTTCTATACAAGGTCCCATACTTAGCATAATTATAAATGCTGATATACCTCATTCAAGGATGTTGAACTCATTCAATATGCTGGCAATGCCATTCTCATCTCTGCTGCCAACTCCATCCTAGACTTCCAGGTTAAGACCCAAAAGGCTTTCTCCTCTTTTGAGACCTGACTATAAAACATTCACCTCATCATAAATGCTAAAAAATGAAATGTATTCTATTTACACCCGCATTTGCCACTAGCATAAAACACAACTTTTCTATCACCTCAGCAAATAACACAAAAATAGAACTTGTAACCCAAATTAAAATGCTTGTTGTAATCGTAGATGAACACCTACATTTCAACTCCCATATACAATAAGCTATAAACAAAACCCATGAAAAACTAGAACTCATATTAAAACAAAAATGTCTTTACTATAAATGTCAGGGAAACCATAGCTACCAAGTTTTTTCTTCTTTTTCTTCTTCTTCCCTGACTCTGATATGCTTCTGCCATTATAACAATCCTCCAAAAAGGTGTCCTATCAAAATATAAATAATGTTACCACAAAATTACAAGATTTTCTGCCAACCATGGCAGTAGAACTCATCACAACCTATCTTTAAAGCAACTAAACTGGCTTGAACTACCTCACTGTCTCATCAGCTTTCAACTATCAATCACACATAAAATGATTTACTAGCCTCAGCACTGTCATACTCTGCTATATGCAGTCCAGTCTTACCTTTGCCTTACTTTACTAGCACACCCCTGCATTCTACTGATAAACTTCTCTAAGTCATAACCAAGTCCATCAACAGAGCTGTTGAAATACTTCGCTCCAACTTTGTCTCCAAGAAATGGAACTCTATCCCAGAACTTATCAGAATTCAAAACCTAACTAAAACAATATCACTTAAACTCGTAGCTGTGCTCCTGTATGACTTCAGGGCAGACAAACTATCACCCACTCATTCCTCTACATACATACTATTATACCATGACCCCACATTAATATTCCAAAACGTGCACGCTGATTGGCCAGCGTACATGTTGTAAATCGACTTATACTAATGGAAAAAGGTCCGGTCGCCTGGACTTTTTCCATTAGTATAAGTCTTTTTAAAAACACTGTCTTGCTATGTTAAAGGAGTTTAACATAGCGACACAGGTTTAAAAAAAGCAACGGAGATCTCCGTTGCTTTTTTTAAAGCTGTCTCGCTATGTTAAACTCCATTAACATAACGGCACAGTGTGTAAAAAGCAATGGAGATCTTGCTTTCTTCGTTGCTTTTTTTTTAAACCTGTCTCACTATGTTAAATGGGTTTAACATAGCGAGACAGCTTTAAAATAAGCAACGGAGATCTCTGTTGCTTATTTTAAAGCTGTCTCACTATGTTAAACCCATTTAACATAGCGAGACAGGTTTAAAAAATGAGAAAGCAAGATCTCCATTGCTTTACAGCTATGTTAAATGGTTTAACATAGCGAGACATTTTTAAAATAAGGAACGGACATCTCTGTTACTTATTTTAAAGCTGTCTCACTACATTAAACCCATTTAGCATAGCGAACAGTAAAAGCAACAGAGATCTTGCTTTCTCCGCTTTTGGCCACAGCTCTGATGTACTGCGAGGCATGCACAGTACATCAGAACTGCCATGATACCAGACAGCTGTGGAAGGGCAGCAAAGAGGTATACAATGCCATTATTTAAGAAAAGTAATTATTTCTTTTCTTAAATAATGTCATAGATAATAGCAATAACTCACGTGGGTAATGGGATTTACCCACTGTTGTCTTTGTTTGGTCCCTCGGGACCAAACCACGCCAACCGTGGGTAAATCCCGCATTACCCACACCCAGGCTTGGGTTATTGCTATAATATACCTTCTATAACTGTACTTTACTTCATGTTTCAACTTTGATACATTTCCCCTCTCTCTCCATCCTACTCACCCCTTCAACGGTATCTCTGTTTATCGCTTTTACGGATTCACACACCTTTAGACACAAAATCATCTCAGATAGTCTATGTTTATATACTTTAATTATTATATCCTGTACTCACTCTGGAAACTTGAATAATCAAAGTATATTTTCTACCACTATGTAGTAACTCACTTTGTAAGTAACCAACCAGTAATATATCAATACATATTCAGTTCTTTTAGACTGTGTTCTTATGACTAGGATTACTGTAGATCTCATGCAAAAGTAATCAATCAATTATATGTTTTATATCATTCTGATTAAGTATTTTGCTTTCATCACTTATTATATATGGAGCTTTTCATCCCTGGGCCTCTTTAAAATGAACCTTATTGGCTCAGATGGAGTTTCCTGGTTAAAAAAAAGCAATAAATAAATTAAACAAATTAGAAAAAAAATGAATACATTGACGTTAAATGAACTGAAAAAAGATTGAAAGTCAGACTTATAGCATTTTAAGGGCCAAAATGCTGAAGTAATTTTTGAAAGTACTACATTATGCTTTTTATATGCTTGAAGCTAACTCAGTTTGTAAAATATTGAGACTCGCTTTAAACAGATATTTTCTTTGTATACATGCTTATCTGTTTTTCTTTTCTATGTGATAAATGTGTATTGATCTGATTTAATTTCCTTCTTATAGGACTCTGTATATCATTTGTGCAAGCTGCTTCCGTAAGTATTCTGTATTTTCTAAGAAATTTAAAACTGGGGGTGTTCCTAAAATGAGCATTTTTATGAATATTGTATGCAGTAGGAGGAAATGAATTATTGTTACTTTAATGGTGAATGTAGTGTCATCATATTTATTAGGTGACAGTAGTCTTTTGCTCTTTCCAAGCACTGTTGCATGTTTAATTTTTAACTTCATTACATTTAATTTTATACTTCCTTACTACACCATCATTGTCAGTGCTATCTTGTAAAATATGCAAATGTGTAAGTAGTTAGATTCTATAATTAAACAAGGAGGTGGCAACTGGTGGTTTTTGGCAACAAGTTGCCATTATAGATATAACCAATAAAAGTAATTCAATACAAACATTTACTGGTAGAAAGAAGAGGAAGGGGTATCTGATGGAACTCTGGTCCTGAATAGGAAGCCTTCTGTTTTTACTGCTTATCGACTAACATCAAGCAACTCACATAATTATTTATACTTCTTTGTCAACCATGAGGAAAGATGGCATCACAGCAGTTGCCATGAGCATCATTAAAGCAATGATCTCAGGATTATAGTATGTGTGTGTGTGGGGGGGGGGGTAGGACAAGTTTCACTTGGAAATCGCAGAGGAGATTTTATGTATGATCTTTTTGACAGAATGTATTTCAAATTATTTCTTGAGGACCACTTTAAATAAATCCTCCAATTTACCTTAACAGAGGCAACTATTTGTTAGATTGCATGGATATACATAGATAGCTCAGATTTTATCCAGAAAGATTCAACTTAATTAGGAATTGTCTGCAACTGTATTCTTTTTACTGTAGTTCTAATAAGGGGTCTATATTATAATCTCAAAGGTTTAAAACTTTGAAGCACTAAAGATCGAACTTTAGTGATTGAAGTCTTAAACCATCGAAACAAAAAAAAAAATACTAAATAAAAATAAACTAAATAGTGTGTAGGCAGGGGGACAAGCCCCCCCTGCACCCCCTGCACCCCCCTACTTAAATATACCAACTCCGAGAACGCACTACATTGAAGTAAATAGAAATCTCCCCCTACAGAGATTTTCTGTTTAAATATTCCATGTAGTGTGTTTTCGCTAATCTCATGTCGACAATATCATATTCGATATTGTCAGACTTCGAGATTATAATATAGACCCCTAATAAGAACCTGACCTTTAAAGTTTCAAAAATTACCTTATCCAGATGGTTGACTGCTTGCATTCAATTCTGCTGTGAAAAGTACAATATGCATTTGCCTTCTCTTCTTAGAGTTCACTTAAAAGGGCATTGACTAACTTTAAAACAAATCACATGTATATATTTCTTGCAGTATGTGTGTAAGCTTCACACACCATATGCTGGGTATAATCTCTAGAACTTGGTCTTCTTTCAGGTCCATGGTTATTAGATAAATATGCTCCTATGAAGATAACTACCTAGTAGGATAAGCCTGGGATGCTGTTATGTTGTTGGCAAGGATAGACCTCCTTATACTAGATGCTCAATTTATGCACTTACCATAACCTCAGATCTGGATAAGATGGTCCACCCTTGTTGATATATCCCAAATCTTTTCCTCTGCCTTGATACAGACTTGCCCTGGAGGATTTTTAGTGATTACACACAGTTTTTCTTAACTACCACTGTGTGACATAACATAGAACTTTAGAAGAAGCTAGCTTGTAGAATATTTATTGGTAAAAGGGAAGTGGCTAGTAGCCTGGGAAAGTTTCAAATGTTGATCTAACTTAAGACCTGCAGCTTTTGTCTTGTTGATGAGAATGATTCTGTTTATCCATATCTAATATTTCCATAATAACATAAGTTTAGGTCCCCCTTGCAGTTATCGAACTGGCAAATTGCTGAGTCACAGAACATCAAATTCAAATGTAGAAATTGCAAAATATCAAAGTATGCCAGTAGCTGTTTGCCTGAGATTGCAGTACAGTGGGGAGTAGGGATTTGCCCTGTCCCAGTTGTTGTGTGATCTTGGAGTTTGTATATATAATTAGCAGTGCCCCCCCTGTGGAGGGGTGCAGGAGGTTTGTCACCTTGCATAAAAGATATTTTAGGTATGTTTTGTAGAAGATGTTTTGCATTTTCAAACTTTTGAGTTTGATTTTCTGCAGTTCAACATTTTGCTCATTCTATAAAGAAGCAATGATGCTCAAGAGGGTGTGTGTTACTATTTAAATAAGACCCACCGGCAGAGGGCCTTTACACCCCTGGAAAGGCGTTATTTATACAGTAACTCATACCTTGGAGAGCCTTATTGCACTTAGTGAATGGGATGTCTGCAAAATTGTTGTGTTTTACTTTCTTATTTATTTATTTTATTATTATAGCATTTTTAATACATTTTTGATCTAAAATAGTTCCTCTGCCTAATGTTTCAAACTTGCTGTAGTATATGTAAATGATGTTGGAGGAAGTATTTTACATCTAACATATAACATTTTTAAAAAATATTTAATTTTTTGGTTCCTTACTCCTAAAGTATATGGTTTATTGCCAGTTATGGGAGATTAAATTCACTAAATGACATACATTTCATTTTCAGACTTTATTTACTTCAGATAATTCATGCTAATACAAATCCTGTTATTCAAGCAACTTTGTAATTTTATAAGAGCAATATTTAAAATTTGTTCCTATTTTTGAGCTTTTTATCTCCCTTTACTTTAGGCTTTATCCAGATTTCTTGAGCTAAGAGGTCAAGAGGTATGCAAACCTCTTAACTACTATTGACAGTGATCGATCAATCTCACTCTTTCTCTCTCTCTCTCTTTCTCACAAATATACAGAAATTCACCTCCTCTTCAGAAAATGCATACTAACACAAAATTCTGTTATTCAAGCAACTTTATAATTTCTAAGACCAAAATCTGTTTCTATTTTTGAGCCTTAGCCTTTGTTCCCCATTATTTTAGGCTTTATTAACATTTCTTGAGCTAAGAGGTCAATATGTGACATCCCTGCACTGGCCCAGTAATCAAGGAGCCTCAATCCTCACCACTAGCACCAGTGAGGGACGTACACATTGGGTGGATGACAGGTACACACACAGTAAAGTACAATTTCCCTTAAGAGCACACAGAGACCACAGTCAGTCTAGGGCTGGTTTCTCCCTCTTTCTCCAGATCCCCAGTAAGACTCCACACTGGCACAGCTATAGAGTTGAGTTCTTAGCCAGGGTTCCAAGCCAAGTCCTCCCAGCACTCTCTGTCTGTCCAACTAGTGCTTCATGCCTCTGCCCAAGTAGCTGACACACACACACACACTTTGAGATTTGATTTATGCACAAACACACACCTAGGAAAGGCTGACACAGGTTTATTAGCTATGCCCCCTTCTGCACAGGCCATAAGGTAGTTATCACTGCCACCAGAACCCCTTATCAGCTACTTTAAGGACCTTCCCAAAGGGTGATCAACTTACTGTGTAATGTTACTATTATACAAATGGTAAGTGTGACCAGGACTTGCAAGGCTATTTAAGATTGGCCTGTACAGTGTCACCAAATACATATCCAAGTACTCTATGAGCTTAAGTATCTCTAAACAAACCAGCCGCAATTAAAAGGTTTAAATATATAAAATAATAAATAATAAAAGCACAAGACAATACTCAGTAACTCAGCACAGTGACAACAGAGTTCAGAATCACAGGAAATATTTTAAAACAACATTGCAGGACAGTATCAAATAAATACAGAAAACATCTAAACTAATCTTACTATATTCCTGTCTCACTCTAAAAGAAATACTATACCTAAGGCTTACTTACAGAGAAAGGTAAATACAGATGAGAAGTGCTAAATGGATATTTTCATGTCCAAAGACAAGATACAAAATGCCAAATCTCTGCGAGAGTTCCCAAATTAATATCAAAACATTACTGCTGGGTTAGCTGGATGACATCACTATTTGTTACCTGCCTCCAGTTCCTAGGCTAAACAGATGCCAACAGAATTTAACATTTCTCTGTGAAAAATACTTCTCTCAGAAGTTTGCCTAGAACCGGGAGTCGTAAAACAATTAACACTTTTACATTTGAAACCTAGTAATTATTTCTGTTTCCATACAATAGGAAAACCTCTAGCTTTAGAAATTGTGTCTGCTTGCTGCACGGAAACTAAGGGCCAGATTCACAAAGGCTTGCATGGAGTCTTAGAGTAGAGTAAGACTCCATGCAACCAACATGTACGCCGAGCGATCCAGGAACAGCCGGTAGGGGCGTGCAACTGAGATCTCTAAACTAGTCCTACATGGACAGGGCTGGGATATACAGATTACCTCAATTGCAGTAGAAAGCTATGCAAATGAGGTAAATTTGCGATCCAGGAAACCCAAACCTGTCCAAGTAGGAGTAGTGTTACTTGCAGAAACGCACTCAGTTGATAACTGAGTACGATTCTGCAAATAGCAAAACGGAGCCGTGTCAGCTGGAAATAAAGCATGAATGTATAGGAGGAAGCATGCCAATGGCCAAAAATATGGCCATTGGCAACGGGAAGGGATGCAAATTAAAAATAAAATAACTTTTTTTTATCCCGTTCTCCGGGGTTTAACCGTAGTGCAGCGCCGCGCAAACGCGCTGCGCCCTAAAAGCAGAAAATTAATAATTAAGATCCACAAATGTGGATTTTATAGCTAAAAAGAATTTACAATGCAAGGGAATGGCAGGCTGAAGTCAACATGGCCACCGAGTAGAGGTTGCTAAGGGGGGAAGCCCAGTCTAAGAGATGTAACTAAGCATTAGTAGGCAATCCTATGCAAATGAGAGTTAGGATAGTAAATCGCAAGTTTACATAGCAAATGAGCACAGTCAGTGGAGTGTAGGAGTAGGATAAGGGGTGTAACAGAGTAGAAGATAGGTGACATCACGAGGGGGGTATGTATGTAAGGAGTGAAGCTCATTGAAGCAGAGTGTCATGTGTCAGCTTACACTCACATAATAGTGAAAGAAGTGTGTCAACAGGTAGGCCAGGTAAAGTCAAGAAATCGAAGGTGTATGCCGTGGATAACACCAAAGTTTCTTGCTGAGCGTGCATGCGCGCGTGTGCATGCCAGTAAATCCGGGTAAGACAGTGTGCGCACGTGTAACCATGTGTGCACATGTGTAGGCTTGAGTAAGCATATGTAAGGCTGTGTAAACAGTTGTAAGCGCGTTTGCGCTGGTGTGCGTGCGTTTTAACAAGAATAAGCAAGGTTTAGTCCATGTAAGCATGTGTGCGCATGTGTTGGCTGCTGTGCATGTGTTTGTGCTTGTGTGCATGGTGCTCTCCCCCCTGAGGAAACAGAAAGGAAAAAGGAAGCACACCAAATAGTGGGACGTTACCAGGGAGTATTAGCAGAGCTAGCAGGTGAAAACAATCAGAACAGGCAATTACCCGGGCAGAGCACAAGCCCAGCCCAGCACTTAAAACTCTGCAAACAACAGTCCATTATGTTTCTGTTAAGAGACACTGCAACACTGCAGTAAGCTAATAGAAGTGAAAACTGAAAAAGCTTCACTGAGACAAAAAATGTTAGGAGCTGCCATTGCTGTTATAAGGCAACATATGCAACATGCTGAGGGTGGTGATAATGCAAATGCTGCTGGACAACTCACAGTGAGGAGACAGAGAAGAGTGTACAGGCCTAGGGTTACCTACCAGGGGCTACATGAGCTGGAGATAGTGGAGCACTATAGAGTGGACAAAGACCTCTTGCAGCAAATTGTTGAGCTGTGCAGGCCACGCCTCACACACAGAACCAACAGAGGGGAACCCATCCCAGTGGAAATAAGGTATGTGTTGGCCTAAGAATATTAGCAACAGGAACCTTGCAGAGACCAACTGGTGATATGATGGGGATATCACAGGCATCAGCATCTAGGGTACTGCACCAGTACCTGGATGCCATGTCAGCACATGTCGGTGATCATGTATATTTCCCCAATTCCCGTGAGGAATTATCTAGCAATATGCGTCTCTTCCAGCAAATAGCAGAATACCCTGAGGTAGTGGGTGCAATAGACTGCACACACATATGCATCAAAGCACCAGCCGGTGAGCGGGGTAGGGTCTACTTCAACTGCAAGGGCTTCCCCTCCATCAACTGCCAGGTCATGTCTGATGCCCAGGGTATAATACTGAATGTGTGTGCTGGCTACCCTGGAAGCTACCATGATTCCCATATCTGGCATCTGACACAGCTGTACCAGACATTTGCCAATGGGGACATCCCACATGGTCACCTAGTGGGGGATGCTGGCTATGCACTGGAGCCGTGGCTGATGACACCCATCAGAAATGCACACACACCTGAACAGAAATGCCATAATGAGGCACACGCACAAACACGAAATGTAATCGAGCATGTGTTTGGGCTGCTCAAGTCACAGTTCCGGTGCCTGAACACATCTGGTAGAGCCTTGCAGTACTCACCAACTACATGTACCCAAATTGTCATGGTATGTGCTATGCTACATAATATGATCCTGAGAAAACAGCTGCAGCAGGACCAACATAGGCCTGGGCCAAACAGCCCCCCACCATTGCCAAGGCCATCACAGGCAGAGTGTGACTCAGAGGAGGAACAACCTGAGCCTGCCCCAGTAGGCAGAAGGAGGCATGCCCAGTATGCTTTGGCCTTGGCAAAGAGGCAGTGCATAGCACATACACTGGCTCAGTAGGAACTCTGGAAATTATACCTCTCTCTGACCCACACATATAGTAAAAGGGATGCCTACGTTGACACTACCTGCTTTCAAACATGTACAGGGAGTGTAGTATGTGCATCCGACATAGTTAGCCCTGCATCAACACCTGAGGCATGATTGCCATGTGTTAAGCAATATAAAGCAGTGCTAAACAGCATTTACCATCATGAAGTATATGTAAACAAAATCGCACACACCAACTACTACAAATGTGGTCAATGTAGTACTCTACATTGTAGTACTATATTGGCCAATGTCCAGCAATGAGGGTTAATATTGAGCAATGTTGTACAAGCTGGGTCTAGGTAGGGCATAGCTGAACAAAAGCCATCATGCTCATATTTGCTCTACTGGCCCCTAAGCAGTCTGGTCTGCTCAGTATGAAAATATAAGTGGCGATGGGCCTCAAACCCAGGATACTGTGCACTATAGTCATAGCACTGAACCACTAAACCATGACAGTACTGCAGTGGTTAGCCTGTATGAAGAAATGTCAATAAGTCTATGCAAAGTATTTCATGGAAACCCTGCAGGCACAGCATAATCCCTGTCGAGTTATGACACAAAGGTGAGTCCTGCAGTAAGAATAGAACCTGACTTTCAACACACAGTACAAATGTTAATATTGGACATGTAGACATACATCAACAAATGTAGTGGACCTCAGACAGCAACATACTGAAAGGTCACACTGGGCATGCTCACACACTTGAATACATGAGACAAATGTCAGGCAACAGAACACTGACAGTCTGAACTGGGCATGCTCACACACTTAGGCCATGTTGGAGTACAGCATTGGGCCACATATAGCAGGCAGTTGCATGTGTTAACCCACAAACCTCTCACTACCCAGCAATCTGCCCTGTGCACACACTGATATGACTACAGACACGTAAATAATATAGTGGAACCCTGCCATAAGCAAATAAGTTCTGCAGATACCTAAGCAGTTCATAGAAAGTGTGAAAGCAAAGATGATAAAAACCTGCAAACAGTATCAGCAATAAACATTGTGCATCATGAAAATTATCATAGGTTCAGAGGTTGAAACTAGGCTATCTGCCCTAGGGCATGTACAAGCATAGCCAGAGTGTGTTTGGCTTCTGCAACCCAGTCTAATCAGAACACTGTGCCTCTGAATAGTAGGTCACACAATATAGCCCATTCATGTTGAGTGTATTGTGCTTCTGTCTAGCAGGGACCCAGAAGATATCCCATGGGTAAACATGTGATCACCCATCCACATGTCAAGATGTTACCTGTAGGTGGTCAGTGGGTGGCTCTGCCTATGCAAAACCGGGACTACACTCCGGAGTGAGTGGAGGCTTTCTGATAATAATCTGTCCCCTCAGCATGTCCTTTTAACATCAGTGCTGAGGTATATGTTCCTGGAGTGTGTAGCTCCAAGGGAGTCGGATATCCTGAGGTGGAGCATCTCCAGTAAGTCTGGGTCAGATATTGCCTGCAACTACAGGCAAACAACACATCCGTGTAGGTGGTAATTGACTGAGTATAGCTGAAGTTACTGTATCAGAACTGTGCAGGGCATCTGTGTGAGTCCCTACATCTGCTCGATGAGTAACATTTGTGGCCATTACAGTTGCTGCAGGTGTCGGGCAAGGTACATCCCAAATGTGGCATAGTAACCAAGCATGTTCATGAAGAGTATAGGGGTACAATGACCACACATGATCAACATGTGAAACCATGTGGGATACGGTGGGCTATGTAGATGTACTGTCTAACCACTATGGCGATAGGATTGTCAAAGGCGAGAGTAAGAACAGGTTGTGTCCCCAAAACCGTAACAACCACTACTGTATGTAATGGATTACAACCTATGTGGTAATGTGTGGGCATTTTGTCATCCTCAAAGGGGATGACTATGCAACTAATGGCATGTAGCCATGGGCCATGGCTCAGGCACCATTCAACCTATCTCTGTGAGACCCTGCATGAGTATGCATGTGCCAGCAGGAGAGCTGATTATGGCACCCAGTTTGTAGTCATCTGCGAACATGGGCAGCCATAGCCCTCCTGTGATAGCCTGTACATCACACAAATATATACTGAACAAGAGAGGTCCCAGGACTGAGCCTTGTGGGATGCCATGTGTCATGGGTGTATAGTCAGACATGGCACCTGCAACACTGAGCATGTGGGTGCTATCCCTGATCCAGGTAGCAATCCATCGTGTCAGATATGTGTTGATATTGATGCTGCGGAGCCTATGCATAATGGCCGAGCGGGGTATTGTGTTGAAGGGTTGTGCAAGGTCCAGGCAGGCTGTGTGGACAACCGTCCCAACACTGATAGACCTGGTAACTGCTGAAAGAATATGAACATGTCCAACAGGCAAGATCTGCTCACAACATTGCTGTAATGTGTAGGACCCAGTGTCTGTAGGTTTCCCATGTCTATGTACATGAGTCCCATTACAATACACCCCATAGCTTTGCAGAACAGGATAATTAGCCTTTTAGGCTGATATTGCCTGTGGTCTGTTGTGGCAATATTCAGTGGAGTGGGACCACTATCGCTGTATGTCATTCTGTGGGTACATATGCTGCAGTAACTCTTATGTCGAACAGTGACGTAATGTGAGTGTTATGTTGGTCATGAAGGTTGTGTACGACACAGGCTGGGACATCGTCTGGTCCCATTGATGCTGTGATGTCCGCTGTGGGGAGCGCAGCACTCACCTGTTTACTCGTGATGTCTGGGAGGTTACACTCTGTTGGTATGCACAGTACCACCTTAGGGGGGATGTGGGGGACACATCTGCACTGAACTTGTTTGCCAGGATGATGGCAAATCAGTGGGTTCAGGGTATGTTTAGTCAGTATGCAATAACACACAGCATATCAGTGAGTGTCCAGCCAGGTACCTGAATCAACTGAAGAAGGCCTTGTGAGTGTCCGACGTGTCTGGTGCAATTGTCCGTTAGAAGTGTGCCTGACATAATTACTCAAGTGATTGTAGCTGTCTGCTAGTACAGATCACAGATGCCTTCCCTGTCTGGGATTGTGCTCTATCATGTAGTAGCTTCCTCCATTTGTTGTAAAGCATATGAATGGCTGGGGTCTACCACACAGGTCCACTGCCATTGCAGGAATGAGTCCAGTTGTTATTTTGGATGTACCGATCCATGTAGTCCACTAGGTGTCCATAGAATGTGTATGTAAAGGATACAGCAGTTTGAGCCATACTTGCCACTGACCCAGGGTCTCTGAAGGATACCACCATGGTTTAGAGGAGTGTGACGTTTTCCTATGGGAAGTTCACCAACATTACCCAGGAAGGGTGTGGGGATGGGATATGGATGTCCAGTGAGATAAAGTATGTTCTGCCCTTAGCAATGAGGGGTATACCGCAGGTGTGGCACATAGAGTCCCCATGTCGGTGATGATCATGTCCAATATGTTGTCCCCTCGTGTGGGTGTGGTGACCAGTTTTGCCATAGCATATGAGTGTAGAAATAGTAGCAACTGTTGGTCGAGGGTGTTGTGGCCTGAGTACTATCCACAGTCAATGTGTGGGTATTTGACATCACCCAATATAATGGTGTTTGGGGAGACCTTCATATTGTCCAATGTTCCCAGGAAAGCTGAGTGTGGTTGCTGAGTTGGGGAGTGTGGTCTGTAGCAGGCAACAAACCAAAAGGCCGATTTGCACAGTGTTGGGTGCATATGTATGGTCCGTGATGCATTGTGCAGTGCTACCAACCCGGAGGTATGTGTATCTGTGATGTATATGGATACACCCCCTAATTGTGTTGGCCATTCTGAGTTATGTGGTCAGAAAGCATGGTACAAAATACAACCTGGTAGTGCTGGTGTGCATGTGGGAGCCTGAACCATATGTCTGTTAGTGCACAGATATTGCTATCCTCCATACTGAGGAGATCCCTGAGTGGGCACAATTTGAGGGTAATACATCTGGTGTTGAGCAGCATTACCCTCAGTGTCACGTACTCTGTAATGTCTATGGAGGTGGTTCTGTCCTTTGAGCCCCGCTTAAATAAGGCAATATGGTGGCAGCAAGTACCCCAGCCAGTATTCAAAGGTCCAAGGGTGACAGGTGCAAGCTGTCCATAGGAAGCTACGTGGCATGTCGAGCATGTCACCCCAGGGTGACAGACACTGTATCCCCTTTGAATAACACCAATATGTTAGCCAACTGTTAAACGTGATCAGTGTATTGGTATACTGTGACATCATACTTGGTGAGTGTAAGATGCTAGACAAGGTCAGGGTAATACTGGGCTGGGCTACATGATCACAGAGTTCCTCTATGTTTCATGTCATGTGGTCCAGGGAGGAACATCTGAGGTTGTACGCACCAGCTTGGACAATGATGGAGCCAGTCCTGGACTTGCTTTGGAGTGACCTGAGTGCATGTGTTATGTGGTGGATCCTGGCACCTGAGAGACAGCTCAAAGTGACTATTCCCTTGTTTGGCCTGGTGAGTGGGACAACAGTGTGTTTGACATTAAGTGTCACCTATAACAAGTGTATCAGGTGTGTTGTTTAGCCCAAAGGCCAGTGACTGTGTGGCACACTGACATTGTGAACTGTGTGATGTGTGGGCATTGTAGTGGGGTAGCAGTTGTATGTGTGTCTGCTCTGGAGGTCTCTGCTGCTTAGGCAGAGTGTATGTAGAGCCTCCAAATATGTGTATGTGTGATAATGTGGTTTGTGTGCTGTCACTATCGGTGTATGTGAGACTGATATGTGGTGTGTGTGGTCACCCTCACCACCTGATAGACTATGCCAGTCATGGATCGAGAGAGCTCAGCATTCTGTATGTCAATATTGTTACATCTCCCACATATATGTGAGTGTGATGTGAGGAGGAGAGGGTCGTCTGTGTACATGAGGCAGATGTGACATTGTGTCATAACCACAATATTCACTAGCTGGACTGGAGAATACACATTAAACTGACCCCTGGACAT
Organism: Protopterus annectens; assembly: GCF_019279795.1. Taxonomy (NCBI): domain Eukaryota; kingdom Metazoa; phylum Chordata; order Ceratodontiformes; family Protopteridae; genus Protopterus; species Protopterus annectens. Next base: position 592,817,459 of record NC_056746.1, read on the forward strand.
GCCAGTGTATTATGATGACATACTCTGTAGCCTGAGCACAAAGGATCAGTAGGGTGTTAAGTGTGTAAAAGAGTATAACCGGGATTAGTGCTCAGGTTTGTTGGTGTTTTGTAAAGAGTGGCTGAGAAGGAGTCCAGACTGAGAATCATGACATGTCCTTCAGCTATGTAATAAATAGTAATGTACACGCATATATGTGCTGAGTCAGGGACAACTGTACCTTACTGACATTGCCAACATCCTATCAGACAGGCCCATGTATACATACCCACCTCCCACAGACGATAGTCCCTGACATCATACCAGGATATATCACGTGTAGAATGGCTGAACAGTTCCCCCCAAAGTCAAAAGAATGGCAGCAATTGGATTACATTGTTTCCCAATATGTGTCATGCATGCACTACAGAACAAACCGACCCTGCACCTGAACAGTCTGTTGAGCCTCACCTACTCCACAGGACCTGGAACCATCGAATGTGTTACAGCAACATAAGGCACTCCCCACATGTGTGGGTGCACAACACACCATGGGAAGTATAGTCCAGTAAGCCTATAAAGTCTGATCTGCAAGGCCATGGAGTGCATCATGGCAGACATGATAAACAGAGCTATTGGAAACCGACAAACACACAACCCTACCAACTGTGGTATGTTCATGTGCAGATCATGGTTCCCAAGCATGCTCCACCATCTGCAAGGCAGCCAGCCAGGGCATACATCATGGAACGGAGCTGCACATGTCCCACATAGACCTTGAACAGCTCTTCATCAACATCCCAGACACATGTCGTATTCATAAAATCAACAATCTGTGCATAGATATGTGTTGACATATCATATGGAGGGATGTCAATGTGTCCACAGATAGATCACACAAGGTGAGATTCATGGGGTCCTATACAAGCTGTTGATACCTGCCAACCAACATGGATCATTCCTGGGATTGCAAAACAATGTGTACACACATTACCATGTCCAGTCTGATGATGTCATCATCCTACAAATATACCAGGAGAACAGAGATCACCCAATAAAGCATATAGTGCGCTGTGTTAATGTGTATCTCTCTTGCATCATAACATAGTTAGGTAAGGGTTGGAGTCCTGCACCCGCCAAGTGTATGTGTGTGGTTTCCTTTGAGAAGTGAAGCCTTTTTGGAGACTGGGAAAACACATTAAAAGAGGTACATTCCTCTTTGGAAAGTCTGATGATGTCAGCATCCTACAAATATTCAAAGAGAACATAAACCACCCAGAAATGCATATAGCGTGCTGTGTTAATGTATATCTCTCTAGTATCATAACATAGATAGGTAGGGGTTTGAGTCCTGCAAATGCCAAGTGTGTGTGTGTGTGTGTGTGTGTGTGTGTCTGTCTGTCTGTGCCTCAGGTGGTCAATGCAGTGTGGGTTTTGCTTTTACTACGGTATGACAAATGTTTCAAACAGTATGTGCGTTGCACACATCGGGTATCTGCGTGTCAAATAAATATGTGTACATGTGACCTCAATCAGTACATAGGTGTGAAGCCTACATACGACATGAATACATTTGTAACCTTTGACAGATTGTGCCGCTGCTTCACAAATCATAGGTCACATATGTATGTTTGTGTCAAGCCCGGCCAATGTAGTAACCCGTGGCCAAGGACATCTCTGCCACACACACCCATGACAGGTACTATAGAGTACTGTGAGTGAGGGTAATTGCCGGGGTATATGTCAGACATGTTCATACACAACAATGACTGGCAATAATGGACAGTCATTATAGGTGTACACCAGCCTTGTGGATATGCATGCAGGCCCCTAATGTGTTATGTGAAACACCAAGGGACCCCACAATACCTATGGATATGTGGATACCAAGGGACAGATGACATAACACGTGTCTGTCTGTACACATTGGTACCCAACATACATGTTGAGGGCTACCACCTATGTGGTACTGTCGGGATAGTATGTATAGTAAATGTGGATGAATATGCCATAGATGGCTTACTGCTATACAGCATGTATTGGATAACAGGTATCTGTCTGTATGATACCCTTGTGTAGGATATGCGTCCCATCCAGGGAATGCAGTGTAGGCCAATGCATGCATTTCCAGATGTTGATGGACATATCCCTAGTGTATTTGCATGTACCTAAGAGGGCTATATGTCACATAGATGTGGTCCCAGGAACGTGTGGTGGTCAATACCACTGGTTACTGTTATTGTATAGTACTGGGAGGATCCAACTTTTATTGAGTTCCCTACAACTATGAGTCATTTGTCAGGACATCATCTAATGATTGGTTATAGTCATGCTGTTGAGATGGTGTATATTACCAGACTGCAGATCATTGACAGATATCAACAGTATCACCCACAGCATAGTGCCAACCCATGTCATACACACACATGTGTACCCATGTTAGTACATATCTGTAGTAGAATGCATACTGGCCATCGAAAGATACCATGATATGTTAACAATGTGTAGAACAGGGTAAGTCACACATCCCACGTGTCCACTATGCACGTACATGCAGACAGTGCACACACCATGTTCACAGATGTACACCCACTAATTTGTAATGCACACATCACACACGTACTGTCCACTCACTAACACATGCTGGCAACACTGTACACTTCAGCCAAGTGGCACATGGGTGGACATTACATACTCAGGACTAACACTGGTGTAAACAATGCTACAATGACTATCACAGCTGTGATGCATAATGCCTGCTCAGGTATACCTACAAGGATATCATTACACTTTCCTGTTGTCAACTTGCTACTATTGCTACACTACTATAATGTCACCCAGTGCATCAGAACCATGTTAGCCTGTTCCTGCATCAATGTTACAGATGACAGGAGGTGGCACAGGTGTCATCATATGCACAGGGTGTGTTGTAGGTTTGCCAGAGCCCGACATTGACCCATCCAATTGGCATGTCTGTGTGTGTGTGTGTGTGTGTGTGTGTGTGTGTGTGTGTGTGTGTGTGTGTGTGTGTGTGTGTGTGAGGGACAACAGTACTGCATGTGCCAATGTTGATGTAATGTGTGTGTGTGTATGTGTGAGCCCAAGTTGTATGGTAAATGTGTGTGTGTCTGCATGCATACAACTCAACAATGTGGCTGCCATATACGGGCGGTTGTGGGACAGCCACAGACTGTACCTGCTAGGCTGTACAGATCACTGTCTCCAGCCACAGACACAGTACCTGTGCCTAGCAGGGGTGCTATGGGCAATATCGGGTACAAACCCTGACTGGGTGCTGTCATCAGAGGCAGAGGTATGATGACTGGGCCCATGTCCCTGCTGGGACTGGCCAGTGCCTTGTGCACGTGGTCTAGTAGGATGGTCAATGTACAGGCCAGCCCCAGCATTGCTAGGGCTGGTACTGCCACTACGGGAGTGGCTGTGATCCCTGGTCCGTCCGCGACGACTGCCAGCTGATGCTGTTGCTGGCATGCATCCGCGTCGGCTTCTCATCTGTCCTGCATGGTCCTGGCTCATGGCTAACACATCATGGGGGAAATCTAATGTCTCCCTCCAACGGCTATCAATGACCTTGGTGTAATTCTGGATGGCACCAGCAAAGTCACGGATGCTGTCATTGATAGCAGTGTAATGGGCCCTCTGCGCCCTTAGTCCCTGTCCGGTGTACCATTCCATACATGCCTGTGCCTGCATTACAGTCCAGAACATACTGGAGGTTGTAATACCTCTGGGGGCACATCTGCCAGGGGCAAAACGTCCAGTGGTGCTCCCCCGAGAACCCCAGAACATCCGCCTATGTGGTACCATTCCAGTAATCTGGCTATGGCTGCTGTGAGGGGATGCACGTGCCATAGCTACCACACTCTCCTGGTCAATGCCAACTGTATGCTGTCCCTCAGCTAAGGCCATTGGTGACGAGGGATGTATTGGCAGTATGAGTGTGCACATAGATGGGGTTGACCGCTGTGTAGTGTTGATTGGTGAACCAACGACAGACCCTGTCAGACCTTCCTGTGCCACAATACATGTCTCATCATCTCCATTATCAGTGGCGGTGACATCAGGTTCCCTGCTGCATTCAGCCACCAATAACTCAGCACCTGTGGAAGGAAGACAGGAAACATACTTTACAATCTGTACGTGATGTTAGCACACATGCACACATGCACACATGCACACATGAACACATGAACACATGAACACATGCACACATGAACACATGAACACATGAACACATGAACACATGAACACATGCACACATGCACACATGAACACATGCACACATGCACATAAATACACTGCTCACCACAGCACACACACACACACACACACACACACACACACACACACACACACACACACACACACACACACACACACACACACACACACACACAAACACCAGCAATCCAACACATACACAATAGTGGGTGATGGTGGGTGACAGTATCACAAGGCAAACAGTCACCACACACGTGTCAGCATGCAGAATATGTGTTGCTCAAGACCATGCAGTGCAAGTGTAGACAGCCCTATCTAATGACATTATACATGGCTTTGATGCATGTGTGTAGTTGTTCAGTGATTGGGTACACCCTGGAACAGAATGTGTACATGGACACAACATTGCTGTGCAAGTATTATCTGCTCTGCAATGTCATGTGCACCATCACTCAATGGTATACATACCATGGCTACATGTGTTATCTGTGTGACACATAGATTGCCATGTCTGATGACAGTGTCTGTGTCCATAGCACATAATAGTGGGCACAGGTGTAGCGAATGGATGCAATGTACAGACATGGGATGAGTGGTGCATTTAGACGTGAAGGAATCCCAATGCTCGAGATGGACATTGTACAGTGGTTATGGTGAGTGTGGCACATATTGCAGATATGTCAGTGCCAGCCATGACATGGCATGCTACACGACTGCAGCATTAAACACCACACATACTCAATGTGTGTCATGTGACCTATACAACCAATAGCATTCCAGGACATATATATGACTCTTTGTACAGATGGCGACTGATGTGCAGAATGTGTATACTAGCATATGTAAGCACACACACAACATGCTATACATGGTGTGTATAGGTGCATATGTTTGCACACACAAAACAATGAGGTGCTCAGCAAAGACTGCTATGTGTAGTACTGTGGTCACTGTAACCAGATGGGGTGTAGTACCATGTGCCATCATCATCATCATCATGCATCTTGTGGTCACTCATGGCTACTACTGTGTGACAGACCACCACCTAGCATGCTGTACCTGAAATGCAGTGCCATGGATACGTTCACTATTACACAGCCACTTTGTACATGGGTGTATGAGGTGCCCAGTAGGGAGCATTGCCTCACATGACTGTGTTATGTGTTGAAGAGTGTTGCACAGCCCCATGATAGGCCTCTACCCCTGAGGTACGTCATGTGTGTGTGGATGACATGTGGGATACTGACATGTGACCTTACAGTGGGTGTGTGGTTATGCCATATGTAGCATGACTTTGTGTACTGCATGTGATCAATGTGTTATGTTGTGTACAGGTGTTGCAACTATGCCTATCCAATGTGCAGTACGGGGTTGCCACAACTGTGTGTCATGCTCTGTGTATTGCATGTCATTGAGGCAGCTACTGACATTACTGAGCTGTGCAACATCTCACAGCAAACATGCATGGCATGCATTATGCATAGGTGTGTTACGTGTACATGGCCTACACCTCGCCTATGACATGCATATTTCATTACCAACATTGCAGGTATAACACACTCACCAGCATGGATCAGCTGCCCTGCCGTCACACCAGAGGGACCTACAAGAATATGAGAGGGTTTGTCAGTGGCCACAACTGTGGCATTGCTACAGTGGGTATGCTAAACTGCAGTACAACAACAGTCAACAGTCACAGGTGTAGGTGTAGGGATATTATTCAAACTATCAGTATTGCACAACACTAGGCAGCTGAACTGCTAAACACACAGTACACATCTCACGCACACATAATCTAACAATACAGTTAACTGTAGTCTACAGATTGGGCATGTTACCTGCTTGCTCCAGGTGGATGTGCTGGGTGGCTCCGGCCTCCATTGAAACACATGTCAGTGGTTGTAGCTGTTGTCCAGGAGCCACCACACTTAGGAGCAGATCCTCCACTCTGGTGAGGGGGGGATGAATGGCCACCCCTCCACCTGTGGCAAGCTGCTGCCTTTGGATATCAGACGCACGCCGCCGGACTTGTCTAATTAAATCACTGCAATGATGGCGTGCCTGCTCATATGTCCGGTTATGCATGCCTATGTCAGTTACCCGACTAACAAGTTCCTGCCACAGTGCAGTCCGCTCCTGTTGGTGCTGGCCACTTCTGGAGAAGAGCATTGTGTACTGCTGCAAAAGGCTGATGCGTATCACCTCTTCCTCCTCCGCTGTATACGTTGGGTTGTGATGATGGGCCATCTGGATGAAAAAGATATGAACAATATGTGTGAGAGTGTTCTGTGTCACACTTTACACCTTTACCCACAGATATCACTTTACTGCCATATATACCATCCTATTGGCTGTCAGAGGTTGCACACGTTCAATACCACTTATTGGTTCTCAGGCCACAATTAATTAACACTGCCTGGCAGACTCTATATATCACACCACCATACAACAGTACCCAACACGCTGTTTGTGACACATTGCACAACCTCAAGACAGGGGTGTATATCACACCGATGCCCGAACAGAGATGTCATCCATTGCAATGGATGTATAGTACAGGTACAGTAGTACCAATCAACCACCGTAGTCATTGATGCCATAGCCCTGCCTAACAGATGTGTCCAGTTGTTACTATAGGTGGCATACTGCTGTAACAGACTATATATGTTGCTGGATACACACATTTACCCTGTAACACACTTATGATTGCAGCCATTGTACAGGCATAATCACACACACATCAGGCAAACATACAACGCACCACTGTATGCCAACACAGATGAGCATTACCTGTGTACCATACGGTACGCTATGCCACTACTTACACACCCTTATGTCTGCATTCTGTCCTCTGTGGAGACTACAGGAAACACACATGACACTGTTTCCAAGCAATGTGAACACACACCATACTGTGCTGTTTAGGCCTACAGCTTCAGGTAGTACTACCGTTCATATTGGTGATGGATTCACCAGCAGTACCAATCACTAAGCATACATGTATTGCTTTAGCCTACAGTGAGACACCACATTTGTCAGTGAAGAACTACGTCACATCATCTGCCATACTACTATGTCTGCCTAACAGTACATTACACATCAGTTGCTGTCCTCACAGCTAGGATAGGCACTACCATGTCAGATACAACATCACACTAAGCTATCACACCTTTACAGACCTTGCACACATTCAGCATTACACTTATGCAACCTCACATAGCAGCTATTGCATTAAGTACATGCGTGAGTGCATAGTGTCATAGGTAGGTAATATGCTATTGGCCCTAGGGCCAATGGCAGCCTAGCCATATGCTACCCTGGCCTTTGACACACATGTACTTTGATTTCACTTGCCCCTGCCAACCTGAACCACAGAGGTTTTTCCTGGGGTGTATTACCAATCTCCCACACAATCGTCAGGAATATTTATAACAACTGCTAAGGAGGAGCCTTGTTTGCTATTGCTATGTGGTCTATTCCGGTGTATGGCATATCTCTGAGATGGGAACCTATCCCTCCAGCATGTGCCGTTTAGTGAGCTGACAAGGTTTAGGGCCCTAGAGCATTTATCCCAGAGGGATTGTGATATGTTGCTATGGTGGTTGTCACCCAGCTATGCGTGTGACATACCTCTGTATGTCTGGCAGAGGTCACCTGTGTGTGGCCAGTATGCAATAGAGTGTACTTGTGATTTTGTGAGTCAGTCTGCATAGGACATCTGTTTGCAGCCAGTATTACCCTCTGGGGGGGTCTGTCTGTGGCCTATTCACCTGCTGTAGTTGTCATGTGAAGTACATACTACACAGGGCATTGTGATGAGTACAGGGGAACTCTACCCTATACGTCCATAGCTGACACACCTGTTGTCATGACACATACCACACAGACAGATTACACATGAAGTGTGGCACTGTCTTCATCAAAGCGGAGGCTACTGTCCACCTGTGTCCCATGTTCCCTTATCACACCTTCACTTTTAGGTACATCTCTACCTATGTGGTAGTTAATGGGTACACTGTTTTGGGAAGGTGGAATGGCACTGCAGTATCAACACTTGTCTACAGTCCGTGCCTTGGTCACCACACACCTGTTGCGGTACATATGAACCCGTGTCTCTCTGTCTCTCTCTCTCACTCTATATGTGTGTATATATATATATATATATATATATATATATATATATATATATATATATATATATATATATATATATATATATATATATATATTATATACATGCATATCTATACATATACATGTACACATCCATTGCTGTACACATGGATGTACATATAGGCACATGTACAGTCCACCTTTCATGGTGGGGATATCACTTATGTGACAGTTGTGGGATGTACAGGTATGTGATTAAATTGCACAGTGTTGTGCAGAATGCATGTGGGTGTCCCCAGCCCTTGTTGCATTAGCAGGCCTCACTGGCTGTAACACAGCAGATCTGACACATCTGTTCCGCAGCATTAAACCACCACATGACATATATCAACACTACCATAGCTGGCCTTAGGCATAGGCTAACTGGACGGCCGCCTAGGGCGCCGGTCTAGCAGAGTTGTTTTTCCACTATTTATGTGGTGTAGTAAGACAAGGATGGGGGCACCAGGAAGTGTGGTAGGGGGCGCCGTGGAGCCCATTTGCCTAGGGTACCAGTTGACCTACAGCCGCTCCTGCGCACTGCATGCTGTTTTCTAAGCCACACACTATGACCTACATGGATATATGCACATATCAACCTTCACTGACAGATATCTGTTCACCCTTCACTAACAGTTGCAGTATGTCCCTTGCCCTATGCACATGTGCAGATAAAGATAGATACATACTGCTGCCACACATGGATGATTTACAGTGTGTAGAGTACTTTTCAGGAACATCTACAACATGCCAACACATACATGTGAGTTACATACCTTACCTTAGTATTTCCCTGCTCCATGTGTTACGGTTTTGTAGTTTTTATTATTGTTGTTTTTGTTTGGTTTTCGCCCTCTATTCAATGTTCTGTCTCTGTTTCTCACTCTGTTCTGTTCTGTCTCTGTCTCAGTTGTGTCTGTGTCTGTGTCCATGTCTCTCTCTCTCTCTCTCACTCTCACTCTCTATCTCACAGCACCTGCAATGATATAATTGCATGTGTGAACTGCAGGTACAGCCTGCTTTTCTAGTTATCTGCACTTGTGCATGTGACAGCCTCTGCACCAATTGCTGCCCACCATTCAGTAATTGCATGCAGCCTGCAGTTTGGTGATTGCATTACTCACTTTGATTGCAGCCCACTGCTATAAAATGCTAGTTTAGGTAGGCGTAGCCCTTTCAGATTTCCAAGGTGGGGCCCATGCTTGTTTGCTCTGGACACTGTTGTGTCAGTTTGAAGGTTGGTATATGTCTCTTATCTGATGCTAGGGTTGTAGCCAGTTATATGCATGTTGTACTCAAACCTGAATGTTGCTGCTTCCAGTACACACATCTCAGTGTAGACATGTACGCACCCCTCCAGATGCTAACACAGGATACATGGGAGTATGTACTTTTTTCTCACTTACACAATTAACTGCCATACAAATGTGTTTATTGCACTGTATTCCTGTGGCCAGTATTAATCCTGGTCTGATACTGTGTCATGTTTGTAAAGTGCTACTGTAACATTATTCCCTGCTAGGATGGCTGGTTCTCCTTACACAGTTATGTCATGCAATTCCACAACCACTGCTGGTAAAGACCCACAGAAAAGGATTAGTGTTATACCATTCCTAATTTTCATTTACATTCCCTCATTGTAATGCATGATATATTTATTTCAGAACCAAGTTATTTGTATATCTGCTGTGGCTTAGTGGTAATTCATGCAGTCTATTGTGTCAACGGTCTGGGGTTTGAGACTGGCAGAGGTATTTTCTTTTGCTGCTGAGCAGAACAAGGGCCCTGCCATAGAGTGACTAAGGCACTTTTAAGCAGTTGTAAGCGGGTTTGCACAGGTTTGCGTGAAGCTTAGCGATGCTTAGCTAAGCATACACATGCGCACACTTGCTTAAACCCACTTACTACTGCTTAAAAGTGCTTACTCCCACTAACCCCCGCGCTAATTTCTTTTAAAGAAAAGAAAATGGGGAGATAGGAAAGTGGTGAAAAAGGGGCACAAAGAGGGAAAGACAGTAGATAAACAAGCTTGGGATGTGCAGGACGGGTGTAGGGAAGGTCCATAGCTGCCCATTTCTTTAACAGCAACAGCTGTGCATATACAATGAGTTTGGAGTGAAATTTGAAACCTTCCACCCCTGGGAGAGGGGTGAGGACAACAAAGTATGTTGTACTGCCAATTCTAATTATCAGCTTACATGTTTGTCCGATGGACATGTGTGCGAAATGGGCAGCTATGTATGGGGCGTAATTTTTTTGTGGGTACAGATTGCCCTTTTTTTTTTTTCAGGTGAGAGTGGGAAGTGAGGTAGAGGAAGTAGGTATGTCCGCGGAGGTAGGTTGAGAAGGTGAACAGACAAGACAGACAGGATGCATACAGGGGCAGTGTATGACACATGGGGTGGGTGAACACAATTAACGGGGTCAGATGTTTGGAAATCGCAAGCCCATGAGCCCACAGATGGTAACAGTGGAACTGAGATCCCCACCCATGGGCAGTCACCACTGAACCTTCACAACCCCGAGGGTGGCTGTGCTGGGGGCTGCGTAGGACGGGCAGGCTCACGTGTGAGACATGCCACTCTCACCTCAAGCTGGCATAGGGATCAGTGACTGAACGCTGTTTCTCCCTACGCACCACAGCCCCAACCCTTTGAAGGGTGACAGGTGGCCCTTCTCCACCCATGCTTGCATGGGGGGATGAGCCCCATCCCCTGCAGTGCTTCCACCCAAAGGTGGCACAGGACCAACAGAGGAGGGGAGCCCGGGCTGGGTACCGGACCTGCTGGTGCCAGGTGCACTCACCGGCTGAGGAGGGACAGGTGGGTCCTCTGGGACTGGCCTTCCCATACGTTCTGTGATTAGGTGTGTTTAATTACAACATAAGCAAAACAGCATTCCAGATTAGTTGTAACAGCATGCAATAATATTCCTATTAACCCAACACACCAAGGGTACAACAGTTGAACAGCAAGCATAACACATGCATCTATTGAACCACAGTGGTTATTCCAACAGCATGCAGGGATGTTTGGTAGCAACAGGCTACCATGATTGTGGTGTTTAAACAGGGCACATGCATCAATGTGAATGCAAATATTTATAGAACAATAGGACATATGTCCCAACAAATATTTAAGATTGCACATACCCACTGAGGTGTGGAATTGCATGGTTTATGCACATACAGTAGGGTGTATAAAAAACCTTGGTTAACATCTTATAATGACCTTTTAGTCTACACTACATTCCTAGTGACTGCAAGTGTATATCCCCTACCTGTATTATTACACTTGCCAATATACATTAGGTTGTGTAATGGGTTTGGCTAGTTCAATATATGCCTGACCTATATCTGACATACTAACTGTCCAGGATGCAGATGTTACTGCTACATATTTCTTGATTGTATTTATATTTCTTTATCTACATATCTGGGATGTTTTCACATGACATTTTCACTTCGATTTGTACAGAACCCTGCATTTCTTGACACACACTCACATTTCTGGGGAAAAAATAACATGCTACACGTGTGCCAGGTTTACGTATTCATGCCAGCCAGTAACTGCCTGTTGTGGACTGTATATATGTTTCACAGCTACTAGTACTTCCATCACCCACTTTATATGGGACTGTACAATTCTGGGTTGTCAGCACCTTTTCAAACAGTACTGTTTGTATACTGCAAGGGTACAACAACATTTCAGACTCTGTGTCACAGACACACTCTGGGTTTTAGACCTTTATTAATGACATTACACACTTTTCCACAGGCTCACTCCTTTATTTGTTTTAATGGTGTATATGGTAGACATGTTTAAGACATATTATACCTTTATTAATAGGTTAGAACAATCTTTTTTCAGGCTCACTCACTTATTTTATATGACAGTGCCTGCAGAGATATTATTCCAGACATATGTTACCTTTCTTAATGGGTTTCTACACTCTTTTTCTGCCTCTCTGACGTTTTTATCTGACAGTATATGCAGAGGACTTACTCAGGAAATTTTATGGCTGTATTATTGGACTACAACACTTTCTTTCATGCTCTCTCCCATATTTTATATAACAATACATGCAGAATAATCACTAACATGCCTGGTGGTGCAGCCTTAGCAGCCTATCAGCATAGGCTTGCTGATTCATAGCACGGTCACCTGCAGTTGTAAAGTAAATGAAGGGATATTGAGACATACCTATCTGTTATACATACTCCATTATCAATTCTTACATACTGCATTCCATGGCTACATACTCAGTTGTGGGGCATCCCGCATCCCATGGGCCTCCTGTATCCATTGGTTCAGGCGGTCCTGCTTTCGTCTCTTCAGGCCTGCATGGTGGTGATGGACCTGCTCACCAGTCCGAGGAATGCCTGTGGCACTGGTGAGGTCATGAGCTAACCAGTTCCAAGCCTCTGCCTTGTACTCCATCCCTTGGAACTGGCCCTGCAGGAGTCTTGACTCATGACGGTGGACAAGGAGCCAAACCATGTATTTGGACTCCTCGATGCCCCAACGTTGCACTCAGAAGCGTCTTCCCTCTCCGGCACCAGACATTCTAACTGCAGATGTGAGCTACAATCAGTTATGGCATGTATTCCCGCCTGTGGGGCTTAAATATGCTGCATTTCCTGCACTTTTTTGTGATTGGCCATTTTGAAAAATTCTCAGCTGACTGCAGACCTGCTTAGTAATGGTTAAACTACCATTCGTAAGTATATGAATGTTAACAGTGGCTGTTTCCCCTATGTTGTCATGGCTTAGTGGTTCTGTACTTTGCTTCTGATGCATAGATTCCTGGGTTCGAACCTTATCATTCATTTTATTTTCATACTGTCCAGACAGGCTAGGGGGTGTGGCTGCATTTAAGCAACTTTGCTGTACGTTATTCCTCGGTGCCCTACGGTGCCCTGGTTGGCGCAGCTCGCACGTCCGCGCAAACACATTGCGCTGGGTAATGCACCATTGAACTATGGGCAACTCTATTGCACTGGGTAAAGTGATGTGAAACTATGGACAACTCTATTGCGCTAGGTAAAGTGCTATTAAACTACGGGCAACTCTGTTGCGCTGGGTGAAGCACTGCTTAACTGCAGTCGATTTTATATCAGGATCTTTTAAAATATTTATTTTGTTCACTGATGCATTGGCCATTTCACTGCTTTTTAGTAATGTTTAAACATATTTGTCAGGTATTATTTCATATACTGATTTAAAAAATAAATAGGAAGGAGAGTGGTGGGACTTGAACCGTGAATGCCTCTTCTTTGTGCGAACGCTCTACCATTATGCTATTGCGTGTGATTTACATTAGCATTATTTCTTATGCTCTTCCATGTCAGAATTGCTAACTCCAGCTAAACAATGGGCACACCCACGCACATACGCGCAAATACGGGCAGCTATTTTGGGGATTTAAAAAAATATATTTAATGTTTTGCGTTTTAGAACTGTGATAGGGGTTTACAATATCAGGGAGTGTTGTGTTGGGTGCAGGGACATTTGAGCGGACTCGCTCTTGTGTGTGTGCTTTGTTTAGTTTTAAAACACTTGCAGGGGCGTGGACATTTAGACTGCTCGGCAGTCAGACACACCCCCTGCTTTCTTACACGGTCCGTGTAAGACTTACGGTTGAGTCAGTGTGCCCTCATGCATATTCATGGCACGCTGACATCATACTGTTCAACTGCAGCCTCCGAGTAAGACTTATTAAGTCTTACACGGAGGATTTGTGAATTCGGGGGTAACTTTTTTATAGCACATTGTAAAACACTTTTAACTTATTTTCCTGAAGTTGTGCAAGTTAACTCTGTATGTTCCAACTTCTGCTATCAATTTAGTTTATATACATTTCTGTTCTTTTCCAGTAGGATACACTGTGGTTACATTCGTCAAGCTCAGTGCATAACATACAGTTTAATATTCACATAACATACAGTTCTCTTACATTTGTAAGACAAGCCTATGGATCATATTAATATTCACAAATGACATATGATTATTTACAAAATGCCAGCTAGCTGGGCTGGCAGTGTCACATTTCTATATAAACCATATTAATATGTTTAAGTGACATATAATTATTTACAAAATTCCAGCTAGCTGGGCTGGCAGTGTCACATTTCTATATAAACCATATTAATATTTTCAGCTGACATATAATTATTTACAAAACTCCAGCTAGCTGGGCTGGTAGCATTTCAGTTTGTCAAAGATGCTCAACAGGGTGTGTGTTACTGTCTAAGTAATACCCACCGGCAAAGGGTCTCTACACCCCTGGAAAGGCATTATGTACACAGTAACACATACCTTGGCGGGTCTTATTGCACTTAGTGAATGGGCTGTCTGTAAAATTGTGTTTTACTTTATTTATTTATTTTATTATTATATTATTTTTAATACATTTTTATACCAATATATACCAAGCCAACAGATATTGCCAATATACTGGCTGACAGATTCAGTGCTAACTTTATCTACCCCCCCAAAGGGCCAAACACAATACCAGTAGATTGCCAGGCACCCAGTATTACTGCTGCACAGGTTAAAACAGCACTGTCCAAGGCAAAGAATACAGCTTCTATGAGACCTGAGAATATCCCTGGCTGTGTTCTACATGAACTACAGAGTGAAATGGCACCTCACCTATGTGCCCTGTTCAGTCGCAGCCTCACCTCAGGCTTTGTCCTTACTGAATGGCACACTGCTACAGTCATCCCTCTCCACAAAGGAGGAGTGACTACAGACCCCAGGAATTATCGCCCAATTAGGTTGATGAGTTTGATATGCAAAGCTATGGAACGCATCATTATGGACCTAATAAACAAGGATATAGGGAATCTCCAAACTCTGGATCCTACACAATTTGATTTTGTGAAGGGTAGCTCATGCCTGCTCAACTTGGTCAACTTCTTTGAGTCAGTCACCAGAGCTGTGGATGACAGCAAGGTGGTTCATACAGCCTACCTTGATTTGGCCAAGGCCTTTGATACCATTCCCCACTCAGGAATCATAGAAAAACTCACTAAGCTAGGCATCAACCCCTATATCACTAGGTGGGTTGCAAACTGGCTCACAAATGGAACCCACAATGTGAAAGTAGCTGACTCCAAGTCAGACTGCCGACCAGTCATGAGTGGAGTCCCACAGGGTTCGGTCTTGGGTCCTCTCCTGTTTGGTATCTACTTCTCTGAAGTCCAGGCCAACACGAAGTGGCTCAGGCTGACAAAGTTCACAGATGATTGCAAGTTGGGAGCTATTATTTATTCCCCAAGTGATGTTGACATCCTACAGAAAGGCCTCAATGAGACCAACAACTGATGTCAGAACCAAGGCCTTAAGCTCAATGCCAAAAAATGTGTCGTCATCCCCTTGGGAAAAACCCGGTTCCCTTGAATTACCACATTGATGGTAGTCCACTGAACACAGAAGGCGTTATAAGAAATCTAGGAACACAGATTGACAGCAACCTCTCTTCTGACCACCACATTGCCACTGTGATCAGAAATTCCTTCTGTGTGGCACATCTCATTACTAAGGGTTTTGTATCCAGGAAGAAAGAGATCATTGTCTCCCTCTACTCTTCCCTCATTAGGCCAATCATCGAGTACAATGCCTCATTTGGCATGTACCTTGCTAGACACCTGCAACAACTGGAGACACAACAAAAGTACCTCACAAAGAGGATCCCAGGCCTTAAACACTTGTCCTATATGGACAGACTCAAAAAACTCGAACTATTCTCTGCCTCATATTGCCTACTTAGAGGTGATCTCTGCTTGACTTCTAAATCCATGTCTGACCCAGCTCTTTTAGAAATGCTACAGCTAAAGAAATCCCAATCCCTCCACATCACACACTCCAGAGACCTCAACCTCATTACCACAATCAACAGAACATGCTGGAGGGACAGGTTCATAACCTAGAAACTGCCCATGCTATGGATTAGACTTCCCATACATGTCAAGCAGAGCACCTCACTGTCCCTCTTCAAGAGAATCTTGATGAGTGGATGGAAAATAGAAAATTCACCTTGGGGATCACTCCAGTGGCTCTACATGACAGAGGCACTAGGAACTAAGGTCAGGTGACACAATGCCAGGGTAATCCTATGGGCTAGGCTTGTAAAGGCTCCAGGGCCTTTAGCCTAGTACACTCATGTGAACCTATGATATAAAATAGTTCCTCTGTCTAATGTTTCAAACTTGTTGTAGTATATGTGAATGATGTTGGAGGAAGTATTTTGTATCTAACATATAACATTTTTAAAAAATATTTAATTTTTTGGCCCCTTACACCTGAAATGTGTGGTTTGTTGCCAGTTATTATGGCGTATTGGATGCTGACACACCTTTGTGTATTGACTAAGGCATGTGATCTCACTTCTATGGAGGCTGGCATTCCTTTGGGTAATGACTAAGGTCTGTGATGTTAATCCTTTGGATGCTGACATGACTTAGTGTATGGGACAGCCTGCTGTTGCTTACTACGCTGGCCCACATGGATTGAGATATGATATTATACTTATTGCCTCTGTTTAGGAAGACGGTATTCCTCACATTCCAGATCAAGAAGAAATCTGTGATATTTAAATGGAAAAACAGTGTATACACTCATTGGTGCTACCCTCTGCAGTGACCAATCCCACTAAGACATGCAAAGGACATCCAGATCACTAAGTTTAAACATACGTAAAGTTTCTGCCACTCATGGAATCTCTACATCTCTTCCCCTGCCCTGTTTTTTTAGGTTTCCCTTTCAAGAGGAAATGGATGACCCACAATATTTTAAATTTTCACAAAGCCAGTAATCTGGGTCTGACTAGCCTTCAGTTTCATCAATGGCTCCCTTCCAAAAGGGGATGGATTACACACCTCCAGATGTTTAGATACAACAAAGTCAGAAGAGCTGATTTGGCCTATATGTCACAACTTCCTCCTCACTTGGAGCATGACTATGATGAAAAAGACACTTTGTCTTCAAGTTGTCCCCTGAAGACGTCTCCTTGGATAGTCAGTTATCCTAAAGAGGGAACACTACAATTTGGAATTGAAGGAGGTTTTGGTTGCTAAGAAGAGATATTTGGGCCTTCTGGGTCTGACCACCTCCCAAAATCCTTAACAGTACTTCCATTTCTTGAGGCATATATTGATACCTTTAAACAGGTTTCACAGGGACTAGTTTCCCTGCCACATGTAAGAAGCTTGACCAGTTTCTATAAAGTACAGGATCCTTTTAATTTCCTTTACAAAAAAAAAAAAACATTGTGGATTCAAGAGTGGCATAACTGGATACTACTTGGAGTTGTAAGGTGGTTCCTTCTTCAAATGTTGTTTTTCTTTTGGCTTTTCCCAGTTAGGGATCACCACAGCGGAACTCTGGTCTGCTAATGATTGGCAGTAGATTTTTTTACGGGTGCCAAGGTGCCAGCTCGATGCCCAACCTTCAATGAAGGCACGCCCATTCTACGCATGTCTTTCAAACGCCACTCGACCACAGGGAGGACATGCAAACTCCACACAGAAGGCGCTCCAGCCGAGAATCAAACAGGAGAACCGCTTGCTGTGAGGCAACAACGCTACCACTGCACCACCATGGCTTTTTGTGGCTCCTACTTCAAATAATCTTCTCAATTTCTAGGAATGCAGACTCTTGGACTGCTTTGGAAAGACCATGCATAAATCAGCACTTCTTTCATTTAGTGCATTAAACTGTTAATCTCTTATGATTTTGAACTTGAGGAAATCTTTCAACAATTGTTGGATATGGCAATGGAACACTACCCCAGGTGACCTGAAAACTTTCCATGGTCACTCAAACAGCTTCTTAAGCTGGGAAACATACAATAAAATACACCTCTCCTGTAGTGATAGTCACCTCTATGGCTTCTTCCAAACTCTGGTAGAGAATGTTCATCTCCATGTTCATCTCCACAAGGACCTGCTCTTTGTAGCCCCTTCTCAACAAATATTTAAAAGACTGCAAGAAAGGGGTAAGACCATGAAGTTAGTGGTCTGATATAATATTAACTTCTTTTCTAAGAGCTGGCCCCTTTGTCAATGCCAAAGAAAGCAGAACCAGGCAAAATATTATAGAGCCTGTTAGAAGAAGAAGGGGCAATGCAACAAAGTTCAGAACCCTAGAGGCTTCAGGACCCAAACCTAGAAAAGAGATTTCTACATTCCCCTCCCCAAACCCTCAAATTCCAACCGACCAGTAATTCCCCTCTTTCTTACTTAGACCACATCAAGATAGGGGGTCATTTGTCCCTCTTTCTAGATGTATATGGAAGTATTACCTCAGATATATGGGCTATTTAATTAGTCACCTATGGATACCAACTACAGTTCCTCTCCATTTTACCCTTTATGGAAATTCTCCATTTTTTAATGGAGCAGATCCATCACGAGCACCCTATCCTGGTGGGACTTATAGGTTCATAGGTTCATAGGTTGGTACTAGGCTATTGGCCCTAGGGCCTATGCAAGCCTAGCCATAACAATTCCCCGGATATTTCTTCCCTCAATATTTACTTCTCTGGACCCCTGAGTAGAAGGGTGACTGACATAATCCCCATGGTGAATTTCCTATCTCCCATCCAATCATCAAAGTTCCTTTTGAAGAGGGCCAATGAGGTGCTCTGCTTGACATGTATGGGCAGTCTATTCCAGAGTATGGGGAGTCTCTGGGTCAGGAACCTATCCTTTCAGCATGTTTTTTTCATTGTGATGACAAGGTTTAGATCCCTGGAGCATGTGGCTCTGAGGGATTGGGATTTCTTTAAGTGGAGCATGTCCAACAGCTCAGGGCTTGACATGGCCTTGTATGTTAAGCAGAGATCGCCTCTGAGTTGACGATATGCCACAGAATATAGCTGGAGTTTTTTTTAGATGGTCAACATATGGCATCTGCTTTAGGCCTGTGATTCTTTTAGTGAGGTATTTCTGTGGCCTTTCCAGCTGTTGCAGATGTCTTGTGTGGTACATACCAAATGGGGCATTATACTCTATAATGGGTCTAATGAGGGATGAGTACATTGGGACAATGACCTCCTTTTTTCTGGATGAAAAGCCCTTAGTGATGAGGTGTGCCACATAGAAGGATTTCTTGACTGTTGTGGCGATGTAGTTATCGAAAGTGAGACCACTGTCCACCTGTGTCCCTAAGTCTCTCACTATATGTATATGGAAGTATTACCTCAGATATATGGGCTATTTAATTAGTCACCTATGGATACCAGCTACAATTCCTCTCCATTTTATCCAACAGGGAAAGCACAGGGTTACACATAACTCTCTTTCTAGTACATAGGAAGGGTGGGGAGGGGGTCCCCTGGATGATATTGTGGCAGTCTCTTTCATCCTTCCCCTTTCCTCAAGCCCAGAGGTTTACGCTGGATCTCAAGGATGCCTATCTTTACATTTCCATTCACATGAAACACAGCTTATTTCTTGTGTTTATGGTGGCAGAAATACCACTACCAGTTTACTTCTTTGGGCTTGCTACTTTGCTTATAATATTCACAAAAAACTGGCCCAGTATTAATCCACTACAGGACAAAGGACATTCATATATGTCCATATCTGGGTGGCTGCTTCATTCAGAGTTTATCCCTAAAGATGTCAGTGGTATGTTTTCACAGTATGGAGTTTTCATTGACTCTTCCTAAGTCCTACCTGTAACCCTCAAGGAGTGTCATTTTTCTCAACAGTTTCATGGAACAAAAAGCAACAGGAAGTTCTTCTTCATAAGAATAAATTATCTTTTTCATGGATTTTTTTCTTGACATAGCTAGGAAGAATGAGATGTATTAAAGAGTATTAAAGGGATCCTAGGACACAAGGCCTCAATTACTTTCTCAGTCCCATTACAAGACTGCACAATAAAAACTTGCAGTGGTGACTCAGAAACATATGGAAGCTGCACTGTTGCCCTCTATCAGAATTGAAATTATCTGATGGAGCTAGCAGATCATGAAGAACATAGCTCTTCCCTTCTGCCTGCCAGCAATTATTCAGACTCTGTCTACTGATGCCTTGGATATTACATGGGGGCACTCATACTGCCAGCTGGGTCCTTCAGAGCCACTGGCAGAAAGACCAAGTGAAGAGCCACATCAATATCAAGGAGATGATGACAGTTATATTGGCCCTCAAGGCTATCTAGCCACTTTGGAGAGCAGGACTACTACACTTATTCACATTCAATAGTTCTAGAATATGGTGCATCAATATGTGGGTGAAGGAGCACATTCTTTTCCTCTGTGCATGCTAGCCATGTTAGCTTTGGAGACAGTCCTGGCACTAGGGCATCCTACATTCCATCCCTGCAGGGTGTTACTGCTGATCACCTTAGCAAGACAGCTGTAGAACTGCACAGATTTATGCTGCACAAAGATACTTTTCTGAACCTGATGCACAGATGAGGAGCAGACAGCTACACAAATTCTGCTCAAGAGCAGCTCTCAAAGAAGCTTGTACAGTGGATATCTCCTCTATCACATGGGTTGGTATGTTGCTCTCTACATGTCCTATAATCCACTCTGCAGGGTGACTCATTAGGTAAGGTAAAGCAAGCTTAGAATGATTCTGATAGCTGCCTTCTGTCCAAGCCAACAATGGCTCATCCTTCTGCTGAAAATATGATCATAGGAGGTTACTAGGCTAATGGCCCTGGGGCCCTTCCAAGCCTAGCCAAGAGTTTATCCCAAAAAGAAACCTCAGTCAGCCACTGTCTCCCCGTCAATGAGGGATAGGATCATAGGAAGTTAAGAAGAGTGCAGAAGTCTGTAACCATCATTTTGCACATGAACAAGTGGCCTATAATTCACCCCAGCCTATGTTCCCTAATTCTGACTGCCTGGGGAATATGACTATTCCTCCTTTTAGGCACCTGTTTTCAAAGGACACATTTAGTATTACAATGGAAACCAGAAGGACTTCTACCAGTGTGCAAATGAGAGAGTAGGACACAAGCTCAACATGGGGCCCTACAGTAATGTATTTGCTCAATGGATAGCCTCTTTCTCTATGAAAGGTAAACTACTAGTTAATTCTGCTTGTTTATCAGTAGATTTACCACAGACATCCTTGCAGGCTGTGAAACAATATGTAAAAGGTGTTTTGTACTTTGAGGCTGCCTACACAGTCTGTGCCTCCTCCACTGGATTTAAACTTGGTATTACAAAAAACATATTCACTCCCTTTGAACCAGTGATTAGAACACTCTTGAAGTACCTAGTCTGAAAGAGAGTTCTTTTGGTAGCCATTCATCTGTTAGGAAGATCTTGGACCTTCAACCATTAATGTGTAATTTGATTCTTCTCACAGTATCACAAAATGTGGTATCCCCCCCCACACTTCCTAAAACTGGGGCAAGAAAGAACTAAACACAGTGTAGGTTCCTTCTACTTTTTACCCAAAAAACATTAACGTCCTTGAAGGTGAAGAGAAATCCTACCACTAGGAGGGGAGACGTTTTACAGAGCTAGAAGCTGGTCAGATATCAGAACTTACCCTTGGCTGAGTTCCCTATTGATGATGTCTGTAACCATGACTAGAAGCTAGTCAGATATGAGAACTTGCCTTTGGCTGAGTTCTCTTTGGCGATGTCTGTAACCATGACTAGAAGCTGGTCAGATATCAGAATTTACCTTTGACTGAGTCCCAATTGGTGATGTCTGTAACAGTGGCTATATTTGTACATCTGCTATTATGGTAAGATATGCATTTATCCAGGTCATACAGTGTGTGTATGTTGGTCACTGCAGGTGCCTTCCTTTTTGCAGATATTGCATCCCTGATAAGCTTGAGATCTTCCCCATCCCATGATGCTTTGGTGTCTCTTTTGCCTCCAGATCTTATTGCCTCTCCATGAGTTTACATAGATCCTAAACAGCTTGAGTACCAGAGAGTTCTCAAATCACCTTTTATTCTATTAACAGACAGATAAGTCAAATCTTTCTTCAGAAAATTGTTGGATTATCACTTCTCTGCTCTTTTCATACATTATTGCAGTGTCTTCTGTTAGTGATCTTTTTTGCCTCAACTTCTTCATTCCTGCTTAGGGTGTTCCTTTCTTAAAAGAAAAAAACCTTAAATGTCTTTCTCTTTCACTGTCTTGTTACTGTGAGTATTTTATTTACTCTTTTGTTGATCAGATTAGACTCATCAGACCAGTGTCCCCTTCTCAATGATGCCTATCTTTACATTTCCATTCACATGAAACACAGCTTATTTCTTAAGTTTATGGTGGCAGAAATACCACTACCAGTTTACTTCTTTGGGCTTGCTACTTTGCTTATAATATTCACAAAAAACTGGCCCAGTATTAATCCACTACAGGACAAAGGACATTCATATATGTCCATATCTGGGTGGCTGCTTCATTCAGAGTTTATCCCTAAAGATGTCAGTGGTATGTTTTCACAATATGGAGTTTTCATTGACTCTTCCTAAGTCATACCTGTAACCCTCAAGGAGTGTCATTTTCTCAACAGTTTCATGGAACAAAAAGCAACAGGAAGTTCTTCTTCATAAGAATAAATTATCTTTTTCATGGATTTTTTTCTTGACATAGCTAGGAAGAATGAGGTGTATTCAAGAGTATTAAAGGGATCCTAGGACACAAGGCCTCAATTACTTTCTCAGTCTCATTACAAGACTGCACAATAAAAACTTGCAGTGGTGACTCAGAAACATATGGAAGCTGCACTGTTGCCCTCTATCAGAATTGAAATTATCTGATGGAGCTAGCAGATCATGAAGAACATAGCTCTTCCCTTCTGCCTGCCAGCAATTATTCAGACTCTGTCTACTGATGCCTTGGATATTACATGGGGGCACTCATACTGCCAGCTGGGTCCTTCAGAGCCACTGGCACAAAGACCAAGTGAAGAGCCACATCAATATCAAGGAGATGAT
This sequence comes from Protopterus annectens, assembly GCF_019279795.1. Classification (NCBI taxonomy): domain Eukaryota; kingdom Metazoa; phylum Chordata; order Ceratodontiformes; family Protopteridae; genus Protopterus; species Protopterus annectens. Next base: position 592,840,761 of record NC_056746.1, read on the forward strand.
GACAGTTATATTGGCCCTCAAGGCTATCTAGCCACTTTGGAGAGCAGGACTACTACACTTATTCACAGTCAATAGTTCTAGAATATGGTGCATCAATATGTGGGTGAAGGAGCACATTCTTTTCCTCTCTGCATGCTAGCCATGTTAGCTTTGGAGACAGCCCTGGCACTAGGGCATCCTACATTCCATCCCAGCAGGGTGTTACTGCTGATCACCTTAGCAAGACAGCTGTAGAACTGCACAGATTTATGCTGCACAAAGATACTTTTTCTGAACCTGATGCACAGATGAGGAGCAGACAGCTACACAAATTCTGCTCAAGAGCAGCTCTCAAAGAAGCTTGTACAGTGGATATCTCCTCTATCACATGGGTTGGTATGTTGCTCTCTACATGTCCTATAATCCACTCTGCAGGGTGACTCATTAGGTAAGGTAAAGCAAGCTTAGAATGATTCTGATAGCTGCCTTCTGTCCAAGCCAACAATGGCTCATCCTTCTGCTGAAAATATGATCATAGGAGGTTACTAGGCTAATGGCCCTGGGGCCCTTCCAAGCCTAGCCAAGAGTTTATCCCAAAAAGAAACCTCAGTCAGCCACTGTCTCCCCGTCAATGAGGGATAGGATCATAGGAAGTTAAGAAGAGTGCAGAAGTCTGTAACCATCATTTTGCACATGAACAAGTGGCCTATAATTCACCCCAGCCTATGTTCCCTAATTCTGACTGCCTGGGGAATATGACTATTCCTCCTTTTAGGCACCTGTTTTCAAAGGACACATTTAGTATTACAATGGAAACCAGAAAGACTTCTACCAGTGTGCTAAATGAGAGAGTAGGACACAAGCTCAACATGGGGCCCTACAGTAATGTATTTGCTCAATGGATAGCCTCTTTCTCTATGAAAGGTAAACTACTAGTTAATTCTGCTTGTTTATCAGTAGATTTACCACAGACATCCTTGCAGGCTGTGAAACAATATGAAAAAGGTGTTTTGTACTTTGAGGCTGCCTACACAGTCTGTGCCTCCTCCATTGGATTTAAACTTGGTATTACAAAAAACATATTCACTCCCTTTGAACCAGTGATTAGAACACTCTTGAAGTACCTAGTGTGAAAGAGAGTTCTTTTGGTAGCCATTCATCTGTTAGGAAGATCTTGGACCTTCAACCATTAATGTGTAATTTGATTCTTCTCACAGTATCACAAAATGTGGTATCCCCCCCCACACTTCCCAAAACTGGGGCAAGAAAGAACTAAAGACAGTGTAGGTTCCTTCTACTTTTTACCCAAAACACATTAACGTCCTTGAAGGTGAAGAGAAATCCTACCACTAGGAGGGGAGATGTTTTACAGAGCTAGAAGCTGGTCAGATATCAGAACTTACCCTTGGCTGAGTTCCCTATTGATGATGTCTGTAACCATGACTAGAAGCTAGTCAGATATGAGAACTTGCCTTTGGCTGAGTTCTCTTTGGTGATGTCTGTAACCATGACTAGAAGCTTGTCAGATATCAGAATTTACCTTTGGCTGAGTCCCAATTGGTGATGTCTGTAATGGTGGCTATATTTGTACATCTGCTATTATGGTAAGATATGCATTTATCCAGGTCATACACTGTGTGTATGTTGGTCACTGCAGGTGCCTTCCTTTTGGCAGATATTGCATCCCTGATAAGCTTGAGATCTTCCCCATCCCATGATGCTTTGGTGTCCCTTTTGCCTCCAGATCTTATTGCCTCTCCATGAGTTTACATAGATCCTAAACAGCTTGAGTACCAGAGAGTTCTCAATTCACCTTTTCTTCTATTAACAGACAGATAAGTCAAATCTTTCTTCAGAAAATTGTTGGATTATCACTTCTCTGCTCTTTTCATACATTATTGCAGTGTCTTCTGTTAGTGATCTTTTTTGCCTTAACTTCTTCATTCCTGCTTAGGGTGTTCTTTTCTTAAAAGAAAAAAATCTTAAATGTCTTTCTCTTTCACTGTCTTGTTACTGTGAGTATTTTATTTACTCTTTTGTTGATCAGATTAGACTCATCAGACCAGTGTCCCCTTTTAGGGGAGGCCTGAAGGGGTATTCATACTGAATTTACAGTGGTTATGTATCAAACAAGTCAAGTGTTATCAGACCAGAATAGTGTTGATTCTGACCACTGCTTTCTGGCCTAGATTTTCTGTTAATAGTATTCTTTCATAAAGTGCTTGATCTACATGTAACTGATTATCTTTAGAAATAGCTAGGTTTTGCTTTGCTTGGGTGATATATTGTCTTGTCTGGACGGTGCTTGGTGTAGTTTTATTAGATTAAAGAAACAATCCATTTTAACAGGTCTGCTTAAAGGTGGAGCCTTGCAAAGATTATATACATGATAGGAAAAAAACATAAAAGAAAGCTTGAAGAGAATGGTGATTCTGTCAAGTATTGCCCCTCTATGGTTAAGATTCCTAAAATTGTTACTACCTAGGTTCATAGATTAATACTAAGTTAACTGCCCTTGCGAGCCATTTTAAGCCTAGCCAATTATCCCTTGGGAGACTCAAACCCTGCACCTTGTGTTTGTAAAGCAAACACTTTAACCATGTCACCCTCCCATCCCCTATTATTCTATCCCAACTTCCTATTATTCTCGTCTGAATGCAGAAACAGGACTATCCAAGGCTCCTTTAATGCACCCAAAAAATTCCACATTGCAGATGTCTGGACCCAATAAGTAGGGGGGTTGTCAGATTCGGGTATGAGGAGAAGTCTTGACAACTTCTACTTGGAGCCTGAGTTGTCATGATACTTGCACTCCAGACCTTCTTCTGCTTTATCAATAAGATCCTGCAGTTCAATACACAGTTCTGCTGTACCACTGGACTAGGAAAAGATGATGACAGCCTTTCTTAAGGCCCACTTAGAACTAAGAGTTATCTCAACCCCTCTTTCCATAAGGTGGCTAAAGATGAGCTTTGTACTTCCATTTCTTTGGCTCCCTCTCTGGGATGTGTTTTGGCACAAGGAGTTTTTGGGAATCTTAGGACCCTCTACTTTTCCTGCAGGGAACCTTTCCTCAGTGCTGAGATCCTTTATGCTGGTCTCTTCTGCACTGACTATGACATTCATTAGACTCAAGGGTTTGGCACCAGTGCATCAATGCCAGTATCAACCCTGACACCTTTGTGACTGTTCTTCATATCTATGCAATTGACACTTGACCTTTCAGTGCAGAAGACCTGTTCATCAATGTCAGCCTGTACTTCACTACTGATGTTTGTTGGCACTGTTTCCTTACTCTCTGCTTTGGTTTCAACCCAAGCCATGGTGCAGAGTCCGTTGATACCTGTGCTGTCAGTGCCAACTGCTGTAACAGGGGTTTTAGATCTGATGAAACCATCTTGGGTTATGAAACTGGAACAGGTGCCGGATATATTGGCCCCCGCACTCTGACTCCAGTCAATTTGGTATCTTGAGCCAAACATTTCTTTTCAAGCAGGACCAAGCACCAGATGGCCACTGGATGTACAGCCAGTCTGGGGCAGACTCCTCTAATGATCAGTCAGATGACTATACTCCCAGTCTGCGATGGAACATCTTGAATCACTTTCTGAGTCCTCTGCCTCAGACACAAATATTGATGAAAGACAGGCATACCTACAGTCCCTTTCAGAGACTCCAAATTTGGGGAAATCCTCAAACTGATGCAGCAGATGGGATCCTGGCTGGCCCACTGGTCCCCCTTTCATAGAGGAAGAGATCTCCACTCAAGCAGCAGTTTGAGAATGGCAGACTTAGTTTGATAAAGAGCATGGAAGGAACCTGATGAAGTAGGTTCCATTAACAGAAAGCCAGACAGAATCTTTCAACCTGCTAAAAGACAGGTAACACTGGAGCAAGAGATCCATTGAGGATTTCACTGTTGTGGCAGCAGCCATTAAAAAGAGTCTTCAGATGATGCCCAGGCAATCAGTCTACCAGAAAAGAAGTCTCAAATTATGGATTACCCTAGGAAGTAGGTTTATGTGTACTTTTTCATTCAGTATAATTAACTGCTTGATACATTTGATCAGTTTTCAGTGGGATCTATATGATAAGCCATTAGAAACCCAGAAAAAGTTGTCCCTTAGATGTACACAGAAGCTGTTTGGAATCTCAAGTTGTTACTGTTGGTACCATATCCATATCTATCTATCTATCTATCTATCTATCTATCTATCTATCTATCTATCTATCTATCTCTACAGATACATAAACACAGAGACACATATACTTATGTATGTATGTGTACATGGGTGCAGTTGTTTTTGTTGGGCATCATTCTTAGTGGTGGTAGGATACTGCTCTGCACTAATTTCACATAAATTTCAGAGGAATATTCTGAGACCTCCATCTTGACCCTCTTCATATGATCCAAGAAGATATGGCTAAAGTCATTCACTCCTATGTGTGGAATGACCAGGTCCTATGAGTACTATGGTGAATGGACTTGAGGACCTTAGTTTCTCCACAGATATTGGCATCTGACAGCCAGATAACTATCACTCACACTATTGCTCAGTCTGGTGAGTGGTGCATCTCTGTGTCTGACTATGGAATCACATATGACTAAGACATTACCAGATATGCTGACTTGGCTCTGCTGCCTTAAGGGCTTCAGCTTGCCAGATGAGTGACACCTTTTCACAGGAAATCTTTCAGTAGTGTTTGTGCATGTTGTTTGCTTGCCAATGCGATGCTGAAGGTTTGGAAAACTATCATATATGGGGATGTTAGTTAGGGTTGCACATTTGTTTGCATAGGATGCTTTCCTCTTAGTCTTATGTGAATGTGATTCTTGCTGGCACTGTAGTGGTTTATTGCTGAGAACAAAGCAGTTGGATGAAAAGTCAGAGCCTACAAAGTTTATGTCATTCTTCTCTGCAAGAAAAGAATAGACTGCTCTTGGCAGGCGATGGGAAAGGAGATACCTCCAGTGCAGGAATTTCAGACATCTTAGGGTCTTGTTCACAAATGAAAGTAAAGAGAATCGCATGACTGACAATCAGATGTGGATAGTGTGAGTATTTCTGTAGGTGCATGTTGTGGCAGAGAACTGATAGCTGGGTCATAGAACAGTGCTCTCAACTTTTTTTTTTCAGCCCACATCCCCATTCTTATCTATGGTCAAAAACATTTGGTTATGACAAAAAGAATAAGATCACAGATGCAGCACACAGAAATGAGATGCCCTTCTCAAGTCTTGGGCTCATTTACTGTCACAAAGTGAGGTACATAGCAATCCAGGAGGATCTCAGATTACAGTCAATGCCCTTCCAGGCCAACAAGGGTTAGATGATATGGGGTAGATAACTAGTTCCATTCCCTGTACGAGCCTGTTTTGGAGATATATCAGGCACTGCCAATTTGGATTGGCCCAAGGGCAGGCTGAAAACTCACTGACACATTATATCTTTTTAGCCCACTTACGGCGGCTTTTTGGAACCCTCAGGATAAACTGGAGATAAGTAGTCAAGCCTGTCATTATCGGCTTCCTACCAGTGCAACCCTCACCAAAACAAGCAGTTTATAAAATGGATGTTTACTTATATAGTGACTATAAGTCACAAAATCTTCATAATATCACTGCTGCAGTAGTTAATAAACTAATGGGAAAGTATCTTCAACTTCCAGTAGGGGACAGATGCCCTGTAATGTACCATGTAGGACAAACAAAAAAAAAATACAAATGTACCTCTAGACCAGACAGACTATAGTGCTTTTTGGAATGTAAGAACTGATGCCCCAGTAGCATCCCCCCTCAATTATTTTGAGCATTTACATTCTAGAAGAAGATTGCTGCAGTACCTGCTGGCCTGCTGATATAGTGGAATTAGCTCTAACTTTTTCAGTTAGAGTTCTGCTTTACTAGTCAAGACAAAATTTTACAGGGTTAGTCTTTTGATTGAAAAGGGTCTGTTAGGATACTTGGCAGCCCTATTATGCTTAAAAAAAGCTTCATGCATACATACCATGTGAAACTGGTCTGCCTTTGTTTTCTTGTTTAAGAAAAAATACATATAAGTGGTCAAGACTGAAATAAAGTTCAGTAATTACTTCATTAAGAAGATACATCTGATCATAAAGACACCCTATCCGATGGAAAACTAGTGGTTATTTATAGAATAGAACCTGCTGCTATTCAGAAATCCTGGCTGCAGTGAGTGATACCAAACAATGAGGTTCCTAAAGAGGTTATTTATATCTGCTGTGATCCAACAAGTAATGGCAACTTCTAAATCCCAAACCCATGATGCCTAGGGATTCTGTAATGCATTAACCACATTACAAATTTGTGGCAGCTTAGAAATGTTTTCCTTAAAATACATACAAGAAACGCCTTCAGCAATATCTTTCATCAGCTTCAGGATGTCTCTCTGGTACTGCACCATGTGGGTGTGTTAGTTTGCCATTCTAATGCCCAAAGTACTAGATGTGCACCCCGTAGCCAAATCAGAAGCTCTTCCCACTCCCTCCCCCTCTCTCTCTCTTCCTTTTCCTTTCATTTAGTAAATTACCACGAGACCCTGACTTTTTAAATGGATTCTAGCTCTTCAAAAAGATAAAAGTGCAAATCTTATGAAGTGGAAAGAAAGGGAACTAAATCCAATACTTAAGCACTGAAAATTCTTTAACTCAGCTTGCCCTTTCTTAGATAATCATAATGTTCATGAAATGTAATGTTTCATCAAAAGAAACATGCATTTTTATATATTTTATTTCTCAGTTTGTTAACTGGGTGACTGGTTTGGTCCACAGATCATTTTCAGCCAATACCCCAAGCTCAGTGAAGAGTGCATAACATTTCCATACTAAGAACATACATTTTCACAGAGAACAGACAACCACAAATTACAGACATAATGAAGAAAATAACAAAAGCAAACGCACACTGTGAACTGACATTTGTTAAGCACATTCTGTATAACGGCACTGTATCTTGCATTTAAAACTGTTCAACAGACATATGTACAACATTTACTTAAAATGTATTTGTCACCCATCTTAGGTTTTGGTCTGTGCATTTTTTTATTTATTTTAGCTATTATCTCTTTTGCATCTGAATTCATGTTGTTTTTGAAGATGTGAACAAAAGTGGACCAGCACGAAAGGAATTGCTTAAATGAGAATTTAATAGCTAACCATCAGTCCATACAAAGTAATGGTAATAACCATTACTAAAAGCAAACCGGTTTCGGCTTGTGTAAGCCTTTATCAATGCTAGTAAAAAATCAAAAAATCTCCGCCATATTAGGCACTATTTATATCCCAGCTCTTAAAGGGACATACATCCAAACCATCAATTAATACATTTTGTAATTCCAAATAGAAAAAATTATTACATAGAAAACAATACAACATGTATCTTTGAAGTTATATTAATATAGGAGATGTCTAAGTAAATAAATAAAATTATATATATATATATATATTTTCTATATATACATATTTTTCTCCTGCTCATGAGAATATTGTTATCCAAATGTATATATAATATAAAGAACATATTATGCATATAAATATAGCTATAATATGAATACTTTACATATCTGAAAAAATACGATATTCCCAATGAAAAAAATATAATATTACATGTTCGTATTGTAAATTCACTCTCATTGTTGTTCCGATATATTTAATCCTGGTCTAAACAGACCTCCCAGTTTGGTAATCCATTTATTTTCCATATCATTGAGCTTCTGATGCCATCCTGCTTTGAAATTTCTGTGTAAAATTATCCTATCTATAACAACAAATTTGAATGTAGCAGACGGGTGTTCTAAAGTATGTTTAGACAATGCATTTGTTATACGTCTATTTCTAATCGCACTCATGTGCTCGCCTATTCTGAATTTAACTGGCCTAGAAGTCTGTCCAATATAAAAAGCAGAACAGGCAAATATACCACCCAATCTGAACTACAATTTGCAAATATCCTGATATTAAAGACCTGCGAAGTGTTCTTACTTGAAAACTCACTCGTTTTTAATACATGTTTACAAGCAGAACAGTGGCCACATGGAAAACAGCCTTTCAATATATCCCCAAATAGGGTAGTTTGTTCTGGTATATTGGGAATGTATCTCTTATAATGAGTAAAATATGAATTCATATTTCGTCCCCTTCGATAAGAGAAAAAGCATCGATCAGGTAAAATTTGATTCAGAGTGTCCTGTGATAATAAAATGCCCCAATGTTGATTGATAATATCTGTGAAGCAATTTGTATTTGTCCCATAAGTAGTTACTAGCCTTAAAGGTTGATTGCATTGTTGTGCAGAAGTTGCCAAGTTGTGTGATTTATATTGCAACAGTTCAGTACGTGCTAGCCTATTGGTTACGTCCATGGTTGTAGAAATATTGTGTGCCTTATAGCCACGATTAATAAATCGTTTAGACAAATCAACACTAAAGTTTGAATACTCTTGTTCGGAAGAGCAAATCCTTTTAATCCTCATGAATTGAGATTTAGGAATGTTGCAGATGATGTGGCGTGGATGACAGCTCTCAGCATGTAACAACGTGTTATATTCTGGAAATTTTCTATGAACTGAAGTGGCTAGTGTGTTATCAAAAAGCCTAGTCACCAATACATCCAGAAACACAATATTTTCTCGCTCAATGGTGGCAGTAAATTTAATACCAAAAGAATTGTCATTAAGATAGGTTACAAATTCAGATAGTTCCTCCCTATCACCACGCCACACCATCCAACAATCATCCAGATACCTCCTCCAGATGTCTAAATGTTGTATATGTATATTGTGTTGACCGTCATATATGAATGTGGCCTCATAATAACCCATAAAAAGATCTGCATATATGGGTGCAAACGAGGCCCCCATTGCTGTTCCCTTAATTTGCCAATAAGCTTTTCCATGATAATAGAAGATATTTTTGCGTAGCACGATTTCTGTTAATTTAATCAAAAAATTATTAAACCCTGTTGAATATAGATCTGATTTATAAAGCCAATATGATACAGCAAGAATGCCTAAATCATGAGGGATGCTAGTATATAATGAAGCCACGTCCAATGTACATAACCACCATGAAGATTCTAACTGAGAATCTTTAACAATATTAAGAAATTCAGTAGTGTCCTTGATACGTGATCTAATTTGTATCAATAATGGTTTTAAGTATTGTGTAAGGAAGGCTGACAATGGTTCCGTTAAAGAACATCGGCCTGACACAATCAGTCTGCCAGGGGGATGAAGTGGATCTTTATGTATTTTAGGTAGAAAATATAAATATTGTGGAATAGGTTCATCCACCTTCAGTTGTTTAGCTACCTGCTCACTAATCACTCCCTGGTCAGCCGCTAAATCTAAAAAACAATCAATCTCTTCCTTAAATTTTAAAGTAGGATCAATACTCAATTCCATGTAAAAGCTAGAATCTGATAGTTGACGCAAGGCTTCATCTATGTATGTTTGATGGTCCATAACCACAATAGCACCCCCTTTATCCGCCATAGTAATGACTAAATCTTGATTGTTTTTGAGTTCCAACAAAGCCTTTCTTTCTGCTGCATTGAGATTATTAGAATTTGGCTCATACAAATTGGCAAAATGTAATTCCTTCATTATGCACTCCCTGAAAATTGATACATGTTTATTCATGGGTGGAATAAAAGTAGATTTCCCAAATCTAAAATCAGTTGATCTTTGAGTAGTTTCACTATCTGCAAAAAATATCTTTAGGTTAAGTAGTCTACAGAAATCATTAACATCCTGTAATAACTGATTTTCCGAAACAGTAGCACTTGGGACAAAATTCAATCCTTTATTAAGTAATCCTATGTGTATAGGAGAAAGAGCAAATGAAGATATGTTATGGACATTATTATTTATTTCACCATTTGTTGCAATAGATTTTGTAATGTTGGTGTTGTTAAACCTGGATCTGTGCTTTCTGCCCCCCCTCCTCCTACCCTTAAATTTAAAGGGGGCGGTTGTCTTCTTTTAGCAGCTGGGGACACTTGGCATGAAGAAACTTCACCATCAGTGGCGAGGAAGTTTCCTCCTCTGAGGTGGCATCAGATGAGGCCTTCTGATGTCTGAGAATTGACCTAGGACGTTTTCTGTTAGCATTATAAGTATTCTTATAATCACTAAATCTAACGGATTTCTGACTAACAAAAGGCTTCCCTTTCTCGTAATCCATAAGGTCACGATTAAATTTATTAATTTTACGTTTCGTTAGTTGTTGTTCTAACATAGAAAGCTCTTTGGCCAAATCTGAAACATGCTGTGAATAAAACAATTCCTGATTGAATTGCTCCACCTCTCCACACAAAATTTGGATCTCTTTGAGATGGTTAGTAATGGTTCTATCATAGTATCTTAACAAACAATCCACAAAATGCATAGATGATAAATGTTGGGCCTCAGCCCATTCCTTGGATAATTCACTATCTATATTGGCTACTAAAGGTTGTAAACAAACCCTCAACCCTCTTGGTGTAATGTCTTTGGTTTTATAGGCTTTGAAAAGTTTCAAATGCCACACATTTGAACGCAATGTTTTCATCTGTCTGTTGAGCTTTGAAAACATGAGTCCACATTTATGTTGTTCATCCTACATATTATTAGATAAACTGGGTCCTGTATTATTGATTAAACCAAACACCTCTAAGTTATCTCTATCGGCCGAAAGCCCTTGTAAAATTCCACTTAAATTCATAATTGGATGATGTACTGGGAATAAGAAAAAAGTTTTTTGTTCTGATCTCACTCTTAACAATATAGACAATATAAACCTGTGAAACCTCCAGATAGATTTCAAAGTAATCTATGGTAAACTATACCAAAACATTAACTATTTCAAATGTCCAGCTGAAAAAAATCAAACACCCACACCTATATTATTGGTTAATAAACCTCTATTACAATAAGTGGCCAAATATCTCTACCAAATTGGGTTCCCAAAAAAACTGACAAAAAGATACATATTATTCATTATAATGTCCACATGACCTTAGATCCATCATGATCCTAAAAATCCAAGAATATATAATAAGAAACAACCATCGACCTTCGTCTCAAATTGGTTATGCTTATTGTGGAAATTATATCCAACTTTAACATTCCATGCCTGATGAAAAAATGATTATTTATCCAAAATATATTAGTTGGATTAAACTACCATGCAGGCCCAAAACTGCAACCAGGCTGACTTTCATCTCATCCTGGAATCCAAATGCCAAAAAATATTTTTGTTGGAACTCACTAATTATTAGCCACCATAAAGAGGTATATATTTAACCATAAAATATTTCTAAATAGCTGTAATAGAAATCCTCCTGCTGGACACCCGAAAAAATCTTATAGGACTAAAATTATTCCTATTATTAAAATGAGAAATCTAGTGGAGGTCCCATAAGCAAAATGTCCAAAAACAAACGCTGAATAATACAGCTATTAATAGGATATATATATTTTTTTTAAACATGTAACAAGACCCAGTTGCATACCTGCATCATCTAATAAATTTGTTAATGGATGGCCACTTCAATAAATAAGTTTCTTCACACCAAGTGTCCCCAGCTGCTAAAAGAAGACAACCGCCCCCTTTAGATTCAAGGGTAGGAGGAGGGGGGGCAGAAAGCACAGATCCAGGTTTAACAACACCAACATTACAAAATCTATTGCAACAAATGGTGAAATAAATAATAATGTCCATAACATATCTTCATTTGCTCTTTCTCCTATACACATAGGATTACTTAATAAAGGATTGAATTTTGTCCCAAGTGCTACTGTTTCGGAAAATCAGTTATTACAGGATGTTAATGATTTCTGTAGACTACTTAACCTAAAGATATTTTTTGCAGATAGTGAAACTACTCAAAGATCAACTGATTTTAGATTTGGGAAATCTACTTTTATTCCACCCATGAATAAACATGTATCGATTTTCAGGGAGTGCATAATGAAGGAATTACATTTTGCCAATTTGTATGAGCCAAATTCTAATAATCTCAATGCAGCAGAAAGAAAGGCTTTGTTGGAACTCAAAAACAATCAAGATTTAGTCATTACTATGGCGGATAAAGGGGGTGCTATTGTGGTCATGGACCATCAAACATACATAGATGAAGCCTTGCGTCAACTATCAGATTCTAGCTTTTACATGGAATTGAGTATTGATCCTACTTTAAAATTTAAGGAAGAGATTGATTGTTTTTTAGATTTAGCAGCTGACCAGGGAGTGATTAGTGAGCAGGTAGCTAAACAACTGAAGGTGGATGAACCTATTCCACAATATTTATATTTGCTACCTAAAATACATAAAGATCCACTTCATCCCCTTGGCAGACTGATTGTGTCAGGTCGAGGTTCTTTAACGGAACCATTGTCAGCCTTCCTTACACAATACTTAAAACCATTATTGATACAAATTAGATCACGTATCAAGGACACTACTGAATTTCTTAATATTGTTAAAGATTCTCAGTTAGAATCTTCATGGTGGTTATGTACATTGGACATGGCTTCATTATATACTAGCATCCCTCATGATTTAGGCATTCTTGCTGTATCATATTGGCTTTATAAATCAGATCTATATTCAACAGGGTTTAATAATTTTTTGATTAAATTAACAGAAATCGTGCTACGCAAAAATATCTTCTATTATCATGGAAAAGCTTATTGGCAAATTAAGGGAACAGCAATGGGGGCCTCGTTTGCACCCATATATGCAGATCTTTTTATGGGTTATTATGAGGCCACATTCATATATGACGGTCAACACAATATACATATACAACATTTAGACATCTGGAGGAGGTATCTGGATGATTGTTGGATGGTGTGGCGTGGTGATAGGGAGGAACTATCTGAATTTGTAACCTATCTTAACGACAATTCTTTTGGTATTAAATTTACTGCCACCATTGAGCGAGAAAATATTGTGTTTCTGGATGTATTGGTGACTAGGCGTTTTGATAACACACTAGCCACTTCAGTTCATAGAAAATTTCCAGAATATAACACGTTGTTACATGCTGAGAGTTGTCATCCATGCCACATCATCCGCAACATTCCTAAATCTCAATTCATGAGGATTAAAAGGATTTGCTCTTCCGAACAAGAGTATTCAAACTTTAGTGTTGATTTGTCTAAACGATTTATTAATCGTGGCTATAAGGCACACAATATTTCTACAACCATGGACGTAACCAATAGGCTAGCACGTACTGAACTGTTGCAATATAAATCACACAACTTGGCAACTTCTGCACAACAATGCAATCAACCTTTAAGGCTAGTAACTACTTATGGGACAAATACAAATCGCTTCACAGATATTATCAATCAACATTGGGGCATTTTATTATCACAGGACACTCTGAATCAAATTTTACCTGATCGATGCTTTTTCTCTTATCGAATATGAATTCATATTTTACTCATTATAAGAGATACATTCCCAATATACCAGAACAAACTACCCTATTTGGGGATATATTGAAAGGCTGTTTTCCATGTGGCCACTGTTCTGCTTGTAAACATGTATTAAAAATGAGTGAGTTTTCAAGTAAGAACACTTTGCAGGTCTTTAATATCAGGATATTTGCAAATTGTAGTTCAGATTGGGTGGTATATTTGGCCACGTGCACCTGTTCTGCTTTTTATATTGGACAGACTTCTAGGCCAGTTAAATTCAGAATAGGCGAGCACATGAGTGCGATTAGAAATAGACGTATAACAAATGCATTGTCTAAACATACTTTAGAACACCCGTCTGCTACATTCAAATTTGTTGTTATAGATAGGATAATTTTACACAGAAATTTCAAAGCAGGATGGCATCAGAAGCTAAATGATATGGAAAATAAATGGATTACCAAACTGGGGGGTCTGTTTAGACCAGGATTAAATATATCGGAACAACAATGAGAGTGAATTTACAATATGAACATGTAATATTATATTTTTTTCATTGGGAATATTGTATTTTTTCAGATATGTAAAGTATTCATATTATAGCTATATTTATATGCATAATATGTTCTTTATATTATATATACATTTGGATAACAATATTCTCATGAGCAGGAGAGAAATATGTATATATATAAAAAAAAAAAAATATATATATATATATATATATATATATATATATATAATTTTATTTATTTACTTAGACATCTCCTATATTAATATAACTTCAAAGATACATGTATTGTTTTCTATGTAATAATTTTTTCTATTTGGAATTACAAAATGTATTAATTGATGGTTTGGATGTATGTCCCTTTAAGAGCTGGGATATAAATAGTGCCTAATATGGCGGAGATTTTTTGATTTTTTACTAGCATTGATAAAGGCTTACACAAGCCGAAACTGGTTTGCTTTTAGTAATGGTTATTACCATTACTTTGTATGGACTGATGGTTAGCTATTAAATTCTCATTTAAGCAATTCCTTTCGTGCTGGTCCACTTTTGTTCACAGACTTGGCTGGTTCTGGGACCGTGCACGTTGTCCTGCGTGCGTGTACTTTGGATTTCACATTTCGGTTTTTGAAGATGTGCCTTTAAATTGGATTGAAAGTGATGCAGGTTTTCTGATTTCTAATTTCTGAGGGTAACCAATTCCACGCAGTCCCCATATTAATGGGGTCTATATTAGATCACCAAATTCCTAAAAAAGTGAATGGTGATTAATCAACCCTATGTAAGTGAAAGCCTACAATTTCGAACTGTCAGAACAGTGATTTTTTTTTCCTAGGGAAAAAAATCACTGTTCCAAAAAAAAAAACACTTTAAAGATTACATTAAGTGGGGGCATCTCCACCTACACCCCCCCAATGTGGGGGGCGGCACCCACCACACCCCTCCTACTTAAATATACCAACTCTGAGACCACACTACAGTGCTGAAAATGGCAAAGTAATGAAGACGCTAAGCAAATTTTTCCCAGTGAAAGAATTCACTTAAAAGCCACTTCGATATTTTGCTGTTTTAGGCTTTTGAGTTCGACCAAGATGCATTTGAAAGAATGTGTCTTCGGTCTTCTAATAGGGAGCTGATTAATGAGGGCTGCTTTCCCCTGACTTAACACTCATCGTATAGGAAGTATAAGTGAACGCTTCAAATCTTTATATATATGAAAATACTGTTTGGAATGGCACTGTACCAAAACGAATAAGGTAGCTCTGTCTGATACCGGAAGCTTATGAGCTTTCTCTAGAAAGATGATGGGATGGGTTCTGAGTTTTGCAAGATGAAAGAAAGATAACTTTGTGAACTTTGCATACAACAGTTTGCAGCATGCTTGTATTTGTGTCACAGTGAAGGGCTATTAAACATAAACTATACAATCTTGGCTAAACATTTATTGCCCAGGATTTTTGTGTATCAGGTGCAAGTAAGTTAGAAATTTTGAAGTAAAGCGTTAGCTGAAGTAGAAAGTTGTCAACTGCTGTTTCTCCATATTCTTTAAAACAGACATTGGAATCTAGAGAAATGCCTAGATACTTTTTGTGTGATAGTTCACTGATGTGCATCTGTGTAGCCTTAATTGTTTTTGTGTTGTAAAAATGCCATGACAATAGATTTTCCTAGGGGAAACAGAGAGCGTATTCCTTAATCCACTGCCAAAGAGAAATTAAATCTTACTGTAGTTTGAGTTTGACAGAAACAGAACCGAACAATTATCTCAGTTGAATAACAAGAGGTCATCAGCCTAAATGGTTATGTTTAGAACAAGCAATCGTGTTTTATGTCATTAAGCACTAAGGAAAACAGAAATAATCCTAATACTGAGCTTATAGGATGCTATGTGAAAAGAATATGCCGTATTTCTTTTAGAAAGCTGAGCTTGGAACCAAGATACAATGCCTAGATCAAAGTTTTTTTTTTTCTATTTTTTTGCAATAGGAGGGGTGCTCAATACATTTAAAAGGATGTGAAATGACTATAAAACTGCCATCTGTAAATATTCCATTGTTTATGGTATTAATACATGCTGTGTAGATGGCTGATACAGTTTTTGTTTGTGTCTTTCGGCTTTTCCCGGTCAGGGGTCGCCACAAAGGAACTTCGGTCCGCTAATGATTGGTAGTTGATTTTTGCATGCCGAGTTACCAGCCCTGACGCACAACCTTCAGCGAAGGTATGCCCATTCACGCATGTCTCCATGCAGAAGACGCTCTAGCTGAGAATTGAACCGGACAGCGTCTTACTGTGAGGCGACAATGCTACCGCAGCACCACCTCCGCGGGTAGATGGCTGATACAGTCAGTGTTGATGTAAATCTGGAAGCCATGTTGTGCACTCATAAAGATATATACTTTTTATGTGGTCCACAATTTGCCAGAAGATTATTTTGTCAAAGATTTTTGTGATGGTGCAGATGTTGGCAATTGGCCTAAAGTCTTGAGGACTACAAGGGGATGATATTTTATGCAGGGGGTGACAGAAAACATGTTTAATGTGTAGTAGAGCATATATGTTGTGACAGTCTGAAGAAATATGTCAGGTGTTTTCAGATCACTGTACTATCCTTTTTAGGCAATGTAGTAAGAACTCTGCATCTCTTTGATTAGGGCTGTGATACCTGAAGTAAGCCAAGGCATTTTATGCTTCTAACAAGTATGTGTTCAGTGTGGAAGAGGAATTATTGTATTTCAAATTTTCAATTAATATTAACAGACATAGCAAGCTGTGGATTGTTTTTTTCGTAAAATAGAATCCAGACAAACGATGAACTGGGACAGTGGTTGTTTATAGCATTAGGTGGTTCTAACAAATATACCTCATTGCTGTATATGACAAAATCTAGTAAAATGTAAATACCAGTGATAAAATTAGGCCTAGTTATCTATTTGACTATTAACTCAAGACCTATGGAATATATTATTCTTTTCAGTTGGAGGCCTAGCTGTCCTTCCCCATTTAAGCTGAAGTTTCCAAGAATGAAAATGTTTCTACAGGGCCCTTTTGGAATTACATTCACTCGAGTTTGTGTAAGAAGAGGAAGGCTGGATGGGAATGGCATAAAGCAGGCTCTGATGAGTAGACTGGTGCTGCTGAATCAGGTGAACTGCAGTCCAGTCAGGCACATTGGCATTCTTGAAATCTGAAGTCCCTGCTTCTTAAGTGTAATTTTAGTTTTTGAAAAGAAGTAGTACATCACAGATGATGCAATGAATAGCATTGTCAACTCATAAACTCATAGCAAGAAGCTCTTCAATTCAGTCCTTGGCCTATTTGTACTCTGTCCAGAGTCTGTATTACCACCCTATTCCCTGTATTCACCTGGGTTTTATCTGGGGGCTCTGTCTTCCTCCCACATCCCAAATACATGGAGTAGGTGGATTGCCAACTCTAATTTGTGTGTGTGTGTGTGTGTGTGTGTGTGTGTGTGTGTGTGTGTGTGTGTGTGTGTGTGTGTGTGTGTGTGTGTGTGTGTGCTTGGAATGAATCTGATAGAGAAAAAAGGCCTAATAATTTACTTCCATTCTATAACTTGCCTAGTAAACTCTGAAGATAGCATTGGCTTTTCATGTGGCTGCTGTAGGAGCTGGATGTGACTCAACAATAGTTCATAGGTTCATAGGTTGGTACTAGGCTATCAGCCCTGGGGCCTATACAAGCCTAGCCATAACAATTCCCTGGATATTTCTTCCCAGAATATTTACTTCCCTGGACCCCTGTCTAGAAGGGCGACTGACATGATCCCCGGGGTGAATTTCCTATCTCCCATCCAACTGTCAAGGTTCCTTTTAAAGAAGGCCAAGGAGGCGCTCTGCTTGACATGTATGGGCAGTCTATTCCAGAGTATGGGGAGCCTCTGGGTCAGGAACCTATCCCTCCAGCATGTTTTGTTCATTGTGATGACAAGGTTTAGATCCCTGGAGCGTGTGGCTCTGAGGGATTGTGATTTCTTTAAGTGGAGCATGTCCAACAGCTCAGGGTTTGACATGGACTTGTATGTTAAGCAGAGATCGCCTCTGAGTAGACGATATGCCACAGAGTATAGCTGGAGTTTTTTTAGACGGTCAGCATAGGGCATCTGCTTTAGGCCTGTGATTCTTTTAGTGAGGTATTTCTGCGTTTTTTTCCAGCTGTTGCAGATGTCTTGTGAGGTACATACCAAATGGGACATTGTACTCTATAATGGGTCTAATGAGGGAGGAGTACAGTGGGACAATGAGCTCCTTTTTTCTGGATGAAAAGCCCATAGTGATGAGGTGTGCCACATAGAAGGATTTCCTGACTGTTGTGGTGATGTGGTTATCAAAGGTGAGACCACGGTCCACCTGAGTCCCTAAGTTTCTCATCACACTTTCGGTGTTGTATACTGCCACCTATGTGATAATTCATGGGTACATAGTTTTTCCCCAAAGGGGATAACTATACATTTCTTGGCATTAAGCTTGAGCCCATGGCTCTGGCACCAAACATCTGTTTCTGTAAGGCCCTTTTGTAGAATATCCACATTATTTGGGGATTCAGTAATGGCTCCCAGTTTGCAGCCATCTGCAAACTTTGTTAGCCAGAGTCCCTTAGTGTTGGCCTGTACTTCAGAGAAGTAGATGCCAAACAAGAGCGGTCCCAGGACTGAACCCTGAGGTACTCCACTTGTCACTTGTCTGGAGCTGGATTTGGAGTCGGCTACTTTTACAGTCTGGGTTCTGTCAGTAAGCCAGTTGGCAACCCATCCAGTGATGTAGGGATTTATGCCCAGCTTAGTAAGTTTATCTATGATTCCAAAGTGGAGGATGGTGTCGAAGCCTTGGCGAGGTCCAGATAGGCTGTGTGGACTGTCTTACCCTCGTCCACAGCTCTGGAGACTGATTTGAAGAAGTCATTCAGGTTCAGGAGGTGAGATCGTCTCTTCACGAACCCAAACTGGGTAGGGTCCAGTGTTTGAAGGCTGCCAATGTCTTTGTTTATAAGTTCCATGATAATGTGTTCCATGCCCTTGCAGATCAGGTCCGTCAGACTGATGGGATGGCAGTTCCAGGGATCCAAGGTGGATCCCCCCTTGTGGATTAGGATAACTGTAGCTGTGCACCACTCAGTAGGCATGAAGCCCAAGGTGAGGTTATGATTAAACATGACACTTAGGTGAGGTGCCAGTTCGTTTTGTAGTTCATGTAGTACACAGCCTGAGATGTCATCTGGTCCCATGGATGCTGTATTCTTAGCTTTGGAGAGTGCGGTTTCTACCTGTGTGGCTGTGATTACCAGAATTTTGCAATCTTTTGATATTGAGATGGGCCCTTTAGAGGGTGAGGGGGGGGGTTGAAGTTGGCACTAAATTGATCTGCCAGGATATTGGCAATATCCTTGGGATCAGTATATTTAATGCCATTCTTTTGTAGCTCAGAGCAGATCTGAGCATTGCCATTTAGATTCTTGACATAACTATAGAATGCCTTGTGGTTGTCTTTGGAATCTTTGGCAATTTTATTTTCATAACTAGCTTTGGATGATTTTATGAGGGATCTCAGCTTCATACTGAGGTTGGTAAGGGAGTTTTTTGCATCCTGGGATTTTCCTCTTTTCTGCAACAGTTTCTTCCTTCTGTTGTATAGTTTGTTTATGGTGGGGGACCACCAGATTGGCTTCCTTTTTTTGGAGGAGAGTGCCTTGGTTCTATTTGGGATGGCACAATTCATGCATGAGTGGATGTGCTCATATAGTGCCTTAGTGTAGGATTCAGCAGTCGAACTTTCAGAAACCGTCTGCATGGGTGTCATGAAGTTTGTCACTTCTGACTTGAGTAGCATGAAGTTGGCTTTGGAGAAGTTTTTTACAGAGGTTTCCTTACTGGGGGGGGGGGGGTGGATGTCAAGGATGATTTGCTTATGGTCAGACCTGACCAATGAGGGGGTGACCACTAGTGTGGAACATCTATCTCCCATGTTGGTAATGACCAGGTCTAGGATACTGGAGCCCCTGGTGAGACAATGGATTAGTTGATTCAGGGCGTTGGAATTTATGAATTCCAAGAACCATTTAGAAAAGGTGTTGGTACCCGAGTAGTTTTCCCAGTTAATGGCAGGGTAGGTGAAATCATCCAGTATTAAGGTGTTTGGTTGTATCTTAATATTTTCCAATATGTTTAAAAAGGTGTAGTGAGAATCTTGGGAAATGGTGGGGGATCTGTAGCAAGCTACAATTTGGATTGCAGTCTTACCTAGTATTAGTTGCACCTGGAGAATTTTAGATGCATTGTGTTGGGCAACTAGCCTGGAGGTGTGAATATCCTTGGTGAATATGGACACTCCTCCACCTTTAGTGTTTCGGCCTTGGTTTGGTGGTTGAAAAGTGTGGTAAGAGTTGTAGCCTGATATTGCAGGGGTTCTCACTGGAGCCTTGAACCAGGTCTCAGTTACTGCACAGATATCGATGTCCTCCATTTTTAGGAGTGCCTCGAGAGTGCATTTTGAGGTTTAGACTTCTAGCATTGAGTAGCATTACCTTCAGATTTTGCATGCTTGTATCTGTTATGATGGTGGTTTTGTCCTTTGAACCTTGCCTAAAAAAGACACTATAGGTGGCAAGACCTTTAGCCAGTAACCTGAATCTCAGGGGTGACAGGTGCAGACCATCTCTGACAAAGCATTGTGGTTTGTCGATCATGTTTTCCCAGGCAGGCAGATATTCGATCCCCTTTGAATGACACCAGAAACTTAGCCAATTGTTGAAGTCAATCATTTTGCCCTTATACTGTGGTATCATTCTGGGCGAAGGCAGGATGCTACTCAGGGCTAGGGTCATACCTGCCTGGGCCACATGATCCAAGAGCTCTTCCATGTCTCTTTTCATGTAGTCCAGGGAGGTACATCTTAAATCATTCACTCCTACATGTACAATGACAGAGTCATATTTGTACTTGTTGTGGAGTGATGAGTGCATGCGTTATGTGGCAGATCCTGGCACCCGACAGGCAGCTGACTGTAATTTTCTCCTTGTTCAGCCTGGTGAGTGGGACATCAGTGTGCCTGACTATAGAGTCACCTATGACTAAAGTGTTGGGTACATTGTCTTGCCTTTGGGGATGTTGTTGGGTGGCACACTGGTGTTGTGAGCTATGGGTCACTTTGGTTGTGACTGGTGTTTGTTTGCGTTTCAGCTTTGGAGGTCCTTGTTGCTTGGGCAGGTTAATGTTAAGGGCCTCCACATATGTGGGTTTAGTGTTACTATGTGTGGGTGTTGATGGTGCTGGTTTTGAAGGGCTATGTGTTGCTTGAGGTGTAGTGCAGGTGTTAACCTTCTCCTCTTGACTGTCTAGCACAATCTTGGCTGGAGAGAGCTTTGCTTCCAGTTTGGCTATGTAAGTGCATTTCTCACAGGTGGTAGTGTTGTTGGTAGGAGGAGAGGGTTGTCTGTGTACATGAGGTAGTTGCTGCATTGTCCCAGTATGCCCAGGTTCACCAGGTGGACAGGAGAAATCACCGTAAGCTGACCCTTGGACATGCCTGTGTAGGTGCTTTTTTTATAAAGTACAAGAGCTGTTTTCCCTTACCTTTGCAAGGTACTTTGCAGTTATAGGCTGTTTAGTGCCTACAATTAATTTCTCCTTATTGACAAGGAGAGTTGAGTGCTTGTATCAGTTTAAGGCTTCCTAGTTCTTTCCAGCAGGTTCTAGAGCAAGTGCTAGTCACAGGGGTTCAGATTTTAGTGCTACTACTGAGAAACAAAAAACTGATAGTAATGCTACTCAATGCCAGAAGTCTAAACCTCAAAATGCATGCACTCGAGGCACTCCTCAGAATGGAGAAAATTGATATATGTGTGCAGTAACAGAAACCTGGCTTAAGGCTCCAGAGAGCACCCCAGCACTACCAGGCTACAACTCATACCATGCATTTCGGCCACAGAACCCGGACCGAAATACAAAAGGCAGGGGCGTATCCATATTCATCAAGGATACCCACACCTCCAGGTTAGTGGCACAGCACGATGCTTCAGAGATCATCCATGTGCAACTAACAATGGGCAAAACTGCAATTCAAATTGTAGCTTGCTACAGATCACCCACCATGTCCCAGGACCCTCATTCCGCATTTCTGGAAACACTGGGAAATATAAAGGTCCTACCAAACACCCTAATATTGGGTGATTTCAATTACCCAAACATTAATTGGGAGAACTACTCAAGGACTAACTAAACACCCTGGATCAACTGGTCAACACAATCACCAGAGGTGACAACATATTGGACCTGGTCATCACCAACATGGGCGACCGGTGCTCCACACCGGAGGTCAACCCCTCACTGGTTAGATCTGACCATAAACAAATCACTTTGGATATCCACATTCAGCCCCCATCCCTGGACAAGGAAACCACCATGAAAAACTTTTCAAAAGCAAACTTCACGTTACTTAAGACCGAGGTGGAAAGTTTCAAAGTACCCATGCTAAAGGATAACTTTGTCCAAGCTGCAAAATCCTTTACTAATGCATTCTATGGGCACCTACAAGAATGCATGGATCATGCTATCCCAAGCAAAACCAAGACTCACTCCTCTATGAAAAGGAAACCAGTCTGGTGGACCCCTGCCATAAACAAGCTATACAATAGAAGGAGGAAACTAGTACAGAAAAGAGTAAAATCCCAAGAAGGGAAGACATCCCTGATCAGTATCAGCAAGAAACTACGATCCCTCATAAAATCATCCAAGGCGAGTTTCGAAAGTTTACCCCGGGGATCACTTCAGTGGCTCTGCTGGACAGAGGCACAGGGAACTAATCTTGGGGGGGGGGCAGCGGAACTAATCTAGGGGGGTGGCGAAAGCCAACACATTCTGGCTAGGCTTATAAATGCCTTCGGGCAGATAGCCTAGTACCTACCTATGAACCTATGAACCTAATTTGAACATCAGACTTTCTGGCACCTGGAAAAGTTTAACTGTAGCCCCGCGGTGCTGCACGATCCAAAAAATGCGCAAACACACGCATTGTTAATCCAGAAAGATGAAAGGGATAGAAATCAGCCCAAAAAGGCTAATAAAATTACAATTTCAGAGCTGGAAACCACTCTTCTAGTGTTAGATAGGCAGTACAATGCTTACCACTCCCACTGGTAAGCAGTAGGACGTCCGTCTACCACAGCAAGGTCTGGATAGCTCTGAACACAGAAAATAAAGTCCTGAGACAAGCAAAGCCTGGGAACTTGACTATACTAGCTAGAAAAGGTGGGAAAAGAGCAAACAAGATAGTAGTTTTTTTTTTTGGTTAAAACAGGCTAAACAATGGAATAATACATTAAATAAACACAGAAAAGCCTAACGCACCTGAGTGTGTAGCCCTAAACAGTAAATGCAATTAAAACTCTACAAAATTAGTAATTCAAAACTTTTTAAATGAAGCAAGGCAAGTGCACTGAAAAACGATTTAAGAGGCAGTAATACAGTAGAATAAGTAGCTAGTCTACATATACAGAGATGTCTATATCTACAGAAAAGCAGCTAAAACACACTTAAACAGTTCAGATGCAGTGCAACCTAGAGCACTTGAGTTGTAGCAATATTAAGGCAAATACAGTTTTAATAAATGCACTAAAATATACTCTATATTTCCAAAATGTTTGAGAAGCACAGTCAGAGGATGGGGTATACTCCCAGCCTCTCTTATGCCACGTGTGCTCCCTATACATAGCTTCTAGTTGTGTCTGATACAACTTGAAGGAAAGAAGTTGATCTTTAATCATGTTTTAGTTAATGTCACAATGTCAAGTTTCACTATAATGAGCCAGGTCTCTAGGTGGATCCATTTATTATAGTGACTACCAGTGTTAGGCATTGTAATGTTGAGACTTTTTGCCATATTCAGGTCTGATGATTGACATGCTTGACTGTGGTGATCACTTTATTAGAAGTGACTGGTTATATGATATCGATGCTGCAGTTATAAGGAACTCTTGCCGTGGGTCTCAAATGAAGTGATGAAATATATATTAGCATCTGAAGTTTACTAAGCCTTGGACCATGCTCTTTAAAATATTCCAGTTAAACAACCTTATGTAAGAGACATCAACACAATACAAGATCAGAGAAATGAATAAAGGTATGAAAAAAGTACGTTGTCAGATTTCTCCTACTACTAATAAAGTAAAAGAAAAATATTCCCAAACTAATTGCTTTTAGGCCAGGTGCAAAACACATATCTGACAATATGAATTTTTACACTTAATATTTAGACATCTCACAATGTACAGTATTATGTGTTGTTTGCAAATTATCCTTTTGTCAGGTTTAAACTAAAACAAAAGTATTATTCAGCATCATCAAACATTGTCCGTGCCAGTTTTATCTAGAAACAAAATCAGCACCTATATTCCTGGATGCTGCACTGATCAGCATGGCAAAACCAAATTTATCTATAGAAAGGCAATGATCAACTCACAGAGCATATATATTAATGAAAGATTTTGATGACTGCTTTCCAAGAGATTTCTATACAGAAAAATAAAATAAAATATTCCAGATAATGTTTCGGACCAGTATCTGCACATAAATTCATAGGTGTTTACTAGTCTAACAACCACAAGGGCCTTTTTAAGCCTAGCCATGCATCCCAGATCTCTGGCAAGTTCTGATACCTTTGATAAGTGTAAGCATGGGCCTGGGAGATGAACCATTTACAGGTTACTTGTTTGCATTAGAGACATAGGTGCCAAACCAGGGATGAATTTCTGGTTTCCCATCCAGTTGTCCAAGTTGCACTTGAATTGTGTTAGGGAGGAACTCTGATTCACATGGATGGAAAGCCTGTTCAATAGATGGGGTAGTGTCTGGGATACATACCTATCTCAGAGACTACCCCATCTATGGAACAGTATGCAACAAAATCTATGTAAAACGTGATATTCCACAGAAATATGCAAGGTTTGAAAATTTCTAATATCAATCACTATTCTCATTCAAATCGCCAGTCTCGCAGAGCACCAATAATTTTGTTTTTCATTTGTTTCAGTCAAATTCAAAATCAACAGTTGCACATATATTTCACATTCTTAGAAAACTGATTTCCGTTAAGTGTGTGCATTTGTTTTAGGGTAACATAGCAACTCTAAAAGCAGATATTTTCTATCATACACACTCAAACTGGCACTCAGACACATATATGAAGAATATCTACACAAAATCATATATTATTTATAGAGGATTGTTAATGCACATCAATATGGAAAATACTTTGCATTGTGAGAGGGTTGTCAATATACCATACTTCTCAAATCTATGCAGACATATATTGCAGTTGATTAAGTAGATTAATCATGGTGGAACATCACAGTGATCAGGATATAAAAATATAAATACAGATATAATATTGTGTTCCAAGAATTAAATGACATTATCACAGTCCTCACAATTATGAACAAGGATATTTAAGCATTAACAGAAAAGTAAATATAAATAATCTTGTTTTGTTTTTATCTTTTCTTTGTACAGCTAAGGTTATATAAACAGGTTAGGAATGAGTGAGCCAAAGATATATTTGATGTAATGAATTAGTGAGTAATAGTCATTAAATTCTGATATAATATCTCTGCATTACAAAATCATTGCAATACCTTGATTGTTGTATTTCACATTTTCATTTAACTCAATTCTGACTTGTGAAAATTGTTTGTGTGGGACCTTGATATACCTGATATGCATAGTTTAAACTATAGAAACCAAACATGCCAGTACCTTAAAGAAAATTATCTTCCATATATGTTACAATATGCAAGGCACAGAGTGTGCAACTGGTGCAAATAAATCAGTGAGACTTTATAAACTGAATATTTAGTAAGAAAGAGAAAATTACTGATTAGGCTACTATATAAGTCAGTGAGCAATTTTCAGATGGGCCTTTTTGTATACTTTGGCTAATTTGAAGAAAGCTTAATTTATGATGGTTATGCAAATTAAACTGTAATACAGGTTATGAAAATAAATAGATTTATCATTGTTAAGAATGCAGATAAATAGGCTGAGCAAATTACTGAGTTTTAGTGAGAGTTGTAAATTATATAATTTTTTTTTCAAATGTTAATCATCGTAGGCTTTTCTTGAGTGGTACTACATCTCACAGACATACCCGTGTCTCTTATAGTGCATCTTATATAAATAGGTTTACAAAATGAAAATGAGTGATGCATATTGAGTAAAAAGGCAGGTAAGAATGTGACATGTTCCTTCTGTGAAGCTATACTGCTGCTTTTTAATGCTTATGACTAGGATGCTGCTTTCATTTTACTGAAACCTCCTTTCCATATTCAGATTCTGTCACAAATTCTTTAAACATTTCAGCCTGTCTTAACTTAGAGGTGGTAGGGAGACCTCTTAAAGTACAAAGAAGGACTGTTGAATCCTACCTGCATAATTTCTAAAGACACACATTGTTTTATATAACAGAGATGATCCGAAATAAAAAAAAGCTGTCTGATTCATGTTCTGAATTCATACCATAAATCATAGTAATGATTCACATTTTTCTTCTTTTTTTATAGTGCCCTGGAGGCTCTCTGAATGGTAAGTTCAAAGAGATTCACTTTTAAGACGTACCTGTCTTCTACCTCATAATCTATGAATATGTATATGTGTGTGCGTGTGTTCGTGTGTGTATGTGCATGTGTGTGCGTGTGTTCGTGTGTGTGTGTGTGTGCATGCGATGCGTGCATGCGTGTGCGTGCGTGCGTGTGTGCATTTGTGTATGCGTGCGTGTGTGTGTGTGTGTGTGTGTGTGTGTGTGTGTGTGTGTGTGTGTGTGTGCATAACAGACAAAGTTAACTATTTTCATCTGAGATTTAAAAACTAAAAGCTTAATACACAATACTCTGTAGAAAATTGCAGCATACAAATATTCCAGTATTGTTACGGGTTTCTTTTAACAGAAATAAATATACTCAGGATCTCTGAAGGTGAACATATTTTAGTAAAATTACTG
Source organism: Protopterus annectens (assembly GCF_019279795.1). Lineage (NCBI taxonomy): Eukaryota > Metazoa > Chordata > Ceratodontiformes > Protopteridae > Protopterus > Protopterus annectens. The sequence goes on from NC_056746.1 coordinate 592,867,687, forward strand.
TTTACTATTCTTTTCTTTTTTCTCTTGTATAGAAACTGCGTACTGCCAATCGGTAAACAGGTAAGGGCATTAGCTTTACAGCCTAAGAAAGTTCACTGATGCATGGTGTGAAGGAATAATCCAGTACTATGATGATGAATTAATTTAATGACTTAAATAAATCCCATCTGTAGTAGGCCATGTAATTCATTAGACAAAGCTTGTTGTCTACAACTACCTGATTTATCACACTGCTCTCTCTCACTCTCTCTCTCTTTGTCTCTTTCTCTCTTTATCTCTCTCTCTCTCTCTCTCTCGCACACACTCTCTCCAAACCTGCATTGTTGCATAAAGTGCTTAGATTACCTCTGGATAACTATGGGCTGCTATATTTTAGTTTTTTGCATAAAATGGCTGTGAGTGATACTTTCTCATTCACTGATATTATATTGTTTTCTACAAATGAATATTTAAGTAAGCAGAGTAAAGTTTATAGACAATACTACCTCTCTTCCTCTGTATCTGAGGTGGCCATAATTTCTAGAGAATCCTCTGTCAAAAAGGTTCCCATCTTGTTTGTTGAAAACCCTGCATTTAATTACTATAAACATTAAGGAGAAGTCTACCACCCATTTATTTTACATATTTGTTCTCCTGCAAGCTCAGTAGTGGCTGTTTCAGTACTGGATAAACAGTTTCCAATAATAGTTTCCTCCTTAGATCCAAAACCATCTCAAAGGTGATGTCCCCCATCCATTCTGTTCATCCTAAATAATGCAGAATTTGCCAAGCCTCTTTGCTGGACCAGACAGAAACCTTCTGGCCTCTCCTCCCCTTCTAGGTTCTTGATAGAAAGTAGAGAACCAACTGCCCTCTTTGCATCCAGGCCAGGACACCACAACTTTCTTCCCAGGTCCCTATATTTTTGATATTGGCTTAGAAAAGATTGGCATTGATTGACAGGTATGTTTCTAATGTTGATGTCTTAACCCCTTTTGAACATTGAGACATCAGTATCAAGTTCAGCATCAGTGGACTTGCTATGTGACATTGATGGCTTCAGTGTTAATGTTGGTCTTGCCTTTCTGGTATTGGCACTCTCAGCCCCAGTACTGGCACCACAGTCAGTTCTTGACCTTGAGCCTTCATCACCAACATTGCCCCTTATATTTTCAGTCCAGACATTATGTTCTATTATTTTCATGGCTGGGAATCTGAATGGAGTTACCTCTGAACTAATGTTAATTTCGCTGCTGAAGCTAATTTCAAAAAGCTACACTTCCTTGCATTGGTGCCTCTCTATAATATACCATGCACTGTTTTCCAGCTGTTTTTGTTTCTGAGTCTCAAGCAGATTTTCTAGGTCACCTCATCAACCAAGAGGAAGCTTTTCTCTTAATCTGATCACCTCCATTTGAAGTGCCCAGAAAGTTAACAAGGAAGAGGAATCACTCAGTTTTCCCCAAAAAAGTATGGTATAGCTAATTTTGACATTGAAAAGAAGAGTGGTCCTTCAATTTCCCTTCCAATGGCCCTAGATGTGGAGTGACCCTGGAGAGGATACATCAGAGGTGGCTGGCCAGTGGACTCTAAGTTATTCACAGAGAAGATGCTGCAGAGTTTCTGGTTAGTTTCTTCCATGCCAGGTAACTGAGTGCCTGTTGCTAGTCTCAAAATGATTCCAACAGAACCAGATAAGGAGTCCAGTGTGGTAGACTACTTAAACATGTGTGTTTGTATGCATCTTTTACTTCTTCTCCTGGGGTGCTTAACTTTTTAAACCTTATGGTGCAGTTTTCATGAGAAGTTTCTGACACATTGTTATGTGGACCCATAAAAATGAAACTTAAACTCCAGTCTGTAACAGTTTCTGTCATGGCTAACTCTACAAAATGTTCTGTCAGGGCCTTGGAACCTGGCAGTGCCATTCACTGACACACATGGCTCAGGCTAACTAACTTACTGACCTTTATGAATGCCCATTTCTGAGGACCAATTTTGTTTGGGCTTAAAATGGACCCTCAACACAGCTGTAGTGAAGTGTCATTTCCTTGCAGGATATTGTTAAAGATTTACTACAGCCCACATTAACTATGGCTCAGACATGGCAACAGCAAAAAAAAAAAAAGTCTGGAAAATAATAATCAAGATAATTTCCAGAGAGGTAGCAGGCCAGGGGACAGGGTTCTTGGAAGTCACGTTTAGCTGTAGTCTATATATGGGTAGCTAGTAACTGAGGTTTTGCCTAACTACTCCTCTCTGGAAGAAATCATGAATAATTTCCTTTCTTCATTTCTATGTGGACATCAATCATCAAGGATTGTTGGATGAGGACATCTGTATGGAGGGGTTACAAAATACCTTTTCTTTCAACACCAGTTTTCCCATCCTCTCTTCAGAAAGATGTCCTAGCAATTAGAAGAAAACAGATAAGGCAGTGGTTTAAAAGCAAAATGCAAGAGTTCCTACCAGACCAAGGAGGGGCTGAATATTACTTCCTGTTCTTCATGGTGTCAAAAAAAGACAAAAGACCACAACCAGTTTTGAATATCAGTAGCCTAAACTTTTCAACCCAACAGAAGCTTTTGAATGGTCTCTGCACAGTCAGTCTTTATATATTTACTAGGAGACTGGGCTTCCAGAACACATACCTCTTCATAAAAATTGGAAAGGACTCCAGGAGGCATTTCAGAACAAGAAACGGTCATTATCTTTTCTGAACATTACCATTTAGTCTTCTGTTAGTCCCAAGACTGTTAATCAAATGCCTATCTGTGGTCATGGTGCACTTGCATCTACGGGGGGCAGTGTGTTCCCATATGTGTATAACTAGGAGTCTTATTTTTAAGTAACTTACTATTAATTGGGGAGTTCCATGATCAGATTGCTCCATCCTCTTGGAATAGCACCACAACTAGAAAAAACATCAGCAGTCTGCTTAGTTACCAATATTCATAGATAACAGCCTGAGTTGTGCAGAATATGACTCCCCCACATCCCAGTTTATGCCCTTTAGACAAATATTTATTGCTCTTATTCAGTCCTCATCAACTACAGCCTTCAATCAGGGTCCCATGGCAACAGATGTATCCATGTGAGTTACTGTTGAAGTGACACTCTGACCCCATGTGCAAAAATGGGAAAAAGGGGTTGTGGATGGAAGGATGGATGGATGGATGGATTTCTCCAGTGTACTCTTTAGGTCCAATGGTCGCTGAATTCTGGTTCACTGGAGTAACAAATTCCCATGTCTCTCTGGCCTGCAAGCACCCTTTAAAATGGTTGATGTGTATCTGCAATAGTTTATTAAGCAGTCCTTTCTACTTCCCCCTTCCATGGCAACAATCATTTTATTTTTTTATTTAAAATTTGTTTACTGGGAAAGTCTGACTGGGACAGAGCCCATTTTCAGCTGAGGTCTGTCAAGAAACACTCCAGATGCATGTGTTTGGAATGTGGGAAGAAACCGGAGCACCTGGAGGAAACTCAAACGAATGCAGGAAGACATGCAGACTCTACACAGAAGGCACCCAGCCGAGAATCAAACCAGAGATGCTCTTGTTGGGAGGTGACAACGCTAACCGCTGCAACACTGTCATGGAGAAATCATTCAGGGTATCAGGGCAGTATGATTGGTTTACAGTTTAGGGTCTCTGGATATCAGTGGAACTTCCTCTTACAGTCGAAGTTCAAAGGATACAGAGGGACAACTTAGCAGTTGAGTAGTATATTAGCAAGCAAAAGGGAAAACAGTAAACTGACCCCTTGCACCAGGAAGCTATAAGTGTATGAGAATGGGTAACATCAGTATTCCTGAAGAGTCCAGTTCCTTGGTGAACAAGCTGAGTAGATGTCTACTGCTAGCACATGAGTACTCCCTCACTTTGCTGGTGACAAGAAAAATCTTGTGAAGATGCTGAAAAACCCTGCTGTGATCTGTTTGCTTCTCTGGCCAACACCAAGTACAGAAGATTCTTCCCCCTCATTCTATTGTTGAAAAAAAAAAAAAAAAAGTTTACTGTAGTCTATGAACTGGACTCCTGGATATTCCATTTGTTTGGATGATGAAGTTCATCCTCAGGGTAAAGCTTTACAAGTACAAAACCATTGTCCTCATATTTTCATTCTAATCCCAGGGATTTCTTCTTCTTCTGCTGCCGTATTCATTGGAGAAGGCATTTTTCTTCAGGTTCACAAAAATGCCTTTCCATCCTTCAGGCAAGCCTCAGGCAGACATTTAGTCTTGGGGCTTACTGCTTATGATCATAAGGCAGTTACTAGGCATGTGGCGTAAGAAAGTATTAAGGAGCCTAGCCCAATTTCCCCAGTTACTGTTCAGTGATGTGATTTGCTCAGTCACATAGTAACATGGTGAGGATACTATTTCATCCGTCCATCCAATCTGACTTTTGAGATACTAAGCCACTTGTCAGATCAGATCCAACCGTTAGCCAGTGCTCCTAGCTTTGTGTTCTTTAGACTTTTAGACTTTTGCCAATAACCGCCTGCGCCTTTCATTCCCTGATATCTCATTTGCCCCAATTTTGAATGCACAATCTACTATTTCAGCTAAAAGAGTGTCTGTTAAGATTTAATATAGCTATAATTAGCATCCCATTTCTTTTCTTAAGAACAGCTAGTTGTAATTTTTTTTGTGTATTTTTATTTACTTGGCTCAGCTCCTTCACAGTATTTATGCAGACTGCCTAATTTATCTTAATTGTTTTAAAAAAATCTCTAAAAGTTTTAAATCTAACATCATTCAAGTCTAATCTCTAACAATACTTAAATGACTCTTCAGTATGCCTTTGTCTAACACTAGATAACACCACTAACTGATGATCTCACAACCTGTCTATGCAAACCTCTTTAGAAAACATCTCCCCTGAAGTTCTTACAGCCTGTTCTTGCACACCTCATGTACCAAAATTCACCTCATTTATATATTCCCTCATTTTTTTATGTCTCTTTGAAGCATACAATAGGCATGACGTTTACTGTCAAATCTGATTTTTTTCACTTTTTCATGAAGACGTACTTAATATTCTTCTTTTAGGACCCTGACATTATACCCTCTCAAATCCTATTCTTGCCGCACACATGTAGTGACCCTATATTACAACGTACACTAAAGTACCTATGACTTCAAAATGTAATTCCTCCTCCAATACCAACCTTTTCTCCTCAACATGCATCAATTCTCTATACATATACAATATAAAAGGTGTAATGTATCTCTGTTAAAATGCATATACAATATACAAGGTATAATGTATCTCTGTGATATTACTTTATAAAGTACACATCCACCAAGACTGCACTCCCAATACCTGTATGCGTAACAAATGCAATGTTATATTTCTGCCTTATAGTGAAATATATTTTCTGTATATTTTGCTTTATAAGCTGCTTCATTTCCTGATGTAAACACTGCAAATATTTTCCTATTTTTATGACTGCACATTCTGACTATTTACTACACCTCCTGTGTATGAGCTGTAAATACTGAATTGTCTCCCACTGATGTGTGCCTCCTGTTTTGCTGTGCAAATGCTATACTGTTTGTTACAACTACTTCTACATAATATAATGTATTTTTGTAGACAATATTTGTACTGCTTCTGATATATTTATTTGTGAAGTTTTACTTCCAGGGCCTCAGCTGAAAATGTGACTTGTATCAGTCAGACTTCCCCAGTAATCAATGGACAAATAAATAAATTAATAATATATATGGTTTCAGAGTTTCTTCTTCCTTATAAACTGGTACCATCTTTGGAGACAGCTCAATCTAAGTGCTTTTTCACTTAGATTTGAAATACAGACAAAACAATTAACATTTAAGAAGTCCTCTAAGTGTGGACATAAAATCCCAACCCCAAAATGCCCATGATTTCTGTGTGATGTGTCTGGGGCTGGAACATTAGATGTAGTTTGTAGTATCTGTGAGGGCTTTGGCCCTAGATTCTTGGCTGATACCAAACATAAATCAATTATCAAAGGACTACTTCCTCTGATTTTGTCTCTTTCACTTTGGGTAAGTCAGAAAAAAGAAGAAACAAAGACAAAGAGAGGAAAAGAAAGGCTGATGACCCAGGATCCTCTTCTACTCCTATAGTTGCCCCTCCTCCACGTCTTTGGTACCTGCCGCAGAAAGTCACCTGTTATGGAAACCATAGTAAGAAGCATTTTTATTTACCATTCTTCAGAGAGGAACCTTCCCATTTTTTCACCTGACGACTGACATCTGTTGTATCCTTAACATCAGTCCATTCCATTTGAAGTACCTCAGAAGCATATTGGGAGTCCATAATGTTAATTAACAATAATATTGTTGAAGAAGTAAATAGAACTGATTGGGAACATCCCATCCCCCTCTGTGTTCAGGGTGGATCGGGTTGTCTTCTCTCACTGCTTTTAGCTCCTTCTCCAGTGCTAGCATCAGCAACAGTGATCCTGGAGACAGCAGCTCAGTAAGAGCCTGTCCACTCAACTCTGGCTGTACTGTTATCTCTGTGCCAATACTCATGCATCTGATACACTTTACATTGACTCCTTCCTGGACCCAAGTGCTCAATGTTGGGTTTGTGGAACCATCTTTGATGAGAACTCATTTGGAATCATTCTCAGTGTTTGCGTCTTTGGCTTTTGAGCTCTCAGTGCCAGACTTCACCTCGGGACCATCACAGTCCTTGATACTGGAGGTTCCATCTTTGGTGATGCTCACTTTTATTTTGGTGGGAGATTTAGTGGTTCAACAGGAAGTCTTATTGAGTCTGAAAGACTCCAGTTCTGCTTTTTGACTCAGAGGAGAGTATGATAGCCTCCTCCAGGTATATGTCAGATCATCCATTTGTACCAGCTCCACCCTGCGATACCATTCTGTTGGCTCTTCAGTCCATTCATCATAGCACCCAAGCCCAGAGCAGAGCTGGGAACCTCAGAGAATCATAGCCAGCAGAATCTTCTAAAAATGCTAACCAGTCAAAGTTGGAAATCCCCAGGAAGAGACTGTGTTAAAGGAAACACAGACTCCCTTTTAGAGTCTATCACATCAGACACTGGCTTGAATGAGAGGGATGGTTCCCCACAAACCCCTCCTAAAGTGTCACATTTGACCAAGTCCTAGAATTGATGAGGCAGAGGGGATCATGGGCAACAGAACCACTCTGTCAGGATGATGAAGTACTCTTTAAGCCATACCACTCTTCATCCTCTGTCGCTTGAGTGGTCCTTCCTCCTGACCATCTTGAGCATGGCAGTAACCTGACTCAAGCAACACAATACCCTGTAAGCCAGATAAGGTCTTAATTCACCAAAATGTAGGCAACATTGGTCAAATGTTACTCTGGTGGATTTTATCATTGTTAGAGCAGCCAAAAAGAAGGAACTCACAGATGAGTCTTTAGCCGTCTAGCCCATAATAAGGAATCTAGGCTGATTAATAGAATGGGAAAGTGTGCCTCCACCTTGGGCATTTTGCCCTAAGGATGTTAAATTACTTGACCCATATGAAATGCTTCAGAATAAGCTATGGATATTTTGAGAAACCTTTTCATACCAGTGTCTACAAAATGATTACAGAGTACTGTGAGCACCATGCTCAGTATAATAGATCTCTCCATGCCTCTGTATCATAAAGGAGATGATGGTGCAGCAAGAGCAAGGGGCATAGACATTACTGTTAGATGTCATGCTTGGCCCAATTATGTGACTTCATGGACAAGTTTAAGGCATCATTCGCTAACTTTCCTTTCAATAGTTCCACACTGTTTGGACCTATGGTGAAAGAAAAGCTAATAAGATATGAACAGGAAGGGAATGCTGTCTGCCATAGGCCTCAAACTTGAGAAACCTCAAAGATCCTTTAAGAGGAATCAGAAGAGTTCCAAGTTTCTTTGGTTTAGAAAATCCCAGTGTCAACCCTTTGATTCCTCTTCAGACAGAGGCAACCACAGCAGAGGAGGCCTCTTTAATAGATGCCAACCACATGGTTGAGGGGGTCTGCAGAACCAAGAGTTTAGGGAGCCCTTTTTGTGCAAGCATAGCCAACATCTATGAAGGCTTAACTGACTGTCCATCTGCAGAGGTAAGCCAAGGATGCTGATCTCTGAACCCCACTGTGTGAATTGCCATCATTCAGGACAAATGGGTACAAGAGATCATATGCAGAGTCTATACCATACCATTTTCCCAGAAACCACCAAACCAATGATTACATTACTAAACATTCCATATCACTAACTAGACATGGCCAAAAGAGAGTACTCTAGTCTTGGAAAAATGAACCATCCAGGAGGTCCAACCAGACTAGATAGGGTCAGGAATCTATTCCAGATTCTTTTTCATACCAAAAAAAGAACAAGGACCTCAGGCCTCTTGTGGACCTCAGCAGTCTAAACTTTCATGAGAAAAGACCCCCTTCATAATGGTCATGATATCAGTGTTTTTACCCTGCTGCAAGTTAAATGACTGGATGTTCACGGTAAAATGACTGGATATTCTCTGTAAACCTTCAGGATGCTTAGCTCCACATAAAGATCTCAAAGGAGTCCAGAAGGTGTCTGCAGTTTCATTATAGAGCCAATCATTAAAACTTCAGGGTCTTACCTTTGGCCTCATCACAGCCCACCCAATAGTCACCAAGTTTATATCAATAGTTGCTACTTATCTATGACTAAAAGTGATATGGGTTTTACCACATTTAGATGACTGGATCCTTGCTGTGTTAACCATAGAATTATTACTAAAAGCCATAGACTGCTTGTTACAGCTCTGCCTATCTTTAGGTATCTCTATTAATTATGAAAAATCACTCCTACAGCCCACACAGAAGATCACTTTTATAGACTGTTGTCTGGCCTCAAAAGCACACATAGTAAGCCTTCCTCTAGAAAGACTTCTTTCTCTTCAGTCTTCAGTTCAGGCAGTCTCATGTCATCCATTCACTCTAGCATTCTTGGTTCTCAGGGCCTAGGTCTTATTGCTGGATCCATCATTATGGTCAACATTCTCTTTTTCACATGTGAATTTTACAATGGATTCTCTACAGTCAATGGTCTCAAATGTCAGACCATTCATCAACTCCAATATGACTAACAAATTTACAAGAATAACTTAAACAGGTGGTTGACATCCCCAGTTGATCACAAGGTATGATCATTCTTGATGCCATAACCATGTGCAACAGTGACCATGGATGCTGTCTGTGATGGTGGGTAATTTTGAAGAGTGGATGTACAAAGGCATGTGGAACTAACCAGAAACCAATCTACACATAAATTCCCTAGAGATGAGAGAGATTATCCTAGCTCTGCAGGAATTTCAGAATCTTCTTCCTCTGGGGTAATCATATAGTCAGACAATATATAGGTTATAAAATATATCAGCAAGCAAGGAGGAACCAAATCCCACCACCTATGCAGAGAAATCATGACAGTCTGGCAAAGGGTGTTAGATTCAGGATAATTTCTTTTTGCAATGCACATTCTGGGGAAGTTCAACTGGCCTAATAGATCTTTACTAATGCCTTGTGAGTGGTCCCTCAGTCTAAAAGTGGCTCATCACCTTTTTAGTCACAGGCCAGCCTTGTTGTGACTTAGATACATTGAGGACAGAAGCTATTTTTCTCTAATTCTCCCAAAGAGGCAGTCACCATGGGATGCTCTAATCTGTCAATTGCCCTGGTCTCCTTTATGTCTTTCTTCCATTCCCTCTAAGCTACAGTCCAGAAAGCTGCAGCTTGCAAACCAGAGATAATTCTCATTGCCCTGTTCTGGTCCAGGTAAGTTTGGTTCCCTTTACTTAGGCCTCATTTAAGGAGGCTCTCATGGCTTTTAGATCCACTACTGGATCTTCTCTCTCTCCCATCCAGAGAGCCTCACCTGGATCTTCTCAATCTCATAATGATCACATGGCTTCTCCAATTTCTGTATTGGCCAAACATCCTTCTTTATCACAAAAGGTGATACACATTTTGTCTGCCTCTCAGAAACAGTTTACCCAAAAGAGAATTTCAAAATTTCATGCCTTACCATATATTGCACCTTACCAAATATTTCAGAAGGACAGAGTTGCCCTGAGTAACAACCCAGCCTTCATTCCCAAAGTAGCATTTGAAACTAATTTCAGTTAACCTATAAGCCTTTCAGTCTTTTATCCTAATCTTTCCATTAGAGGTAAATAACTCCTACACACATTATATGTCTACAGGCAACTCACATTTTACATTCACAGAACAATATCCTTCTAGAAGAATACTTAACTGTTTGCTTCCTTTGCCTCTAATAGAAGGAGCATATAAGTTTCTAAATAGGCATTGTCCGAATTGTATTGCCTTTGTTTATTCTCTCAACATCAGAATATTCCTTCAAAATCAAATGATCACTCCACAAGGCCTGTGGCAACCTTCACTGCATTCTTAAGGAATTCTTTCATAGATGAAATTTCTACAGCAGTAACATTGTCCACATTGCGTACTTCATACATATATTATAAATTGAACATTACCTCCAGGACCAGAGCTTCCTTCTGAGCTTCAGCTCTGAAAGGTATCCTGTCATGATTCCACCCAAGATATCGGTAGTGAGGGATTCTCTCACAGTAGACAGATTGGATGGACAGATGAAATATAATACAGTAGTTATGAGCTCACCATAACAGTAGGTTCTTCTAATCCAAGCACATCCGGTCAACATCCCATCCTCCTTCCTCTACCAAATTGATACTTTTATATAGGAATTGTGACAGAGCTATTTTTCTCTCCTGTCCTTCTGCATGGTACCTTCCACCATAATAGCAACTAGGACATCAAATTCAATATGAGGTAATGAAAACCAGAGGGGGATTATGGGAACAGTCTAAAGGGACTCCAGGTAAGGAGCCAGTGGCTAATGGCTGTATTGGATCTGATAAACATCTCTGCAGTCCAACAGCCATATCAGAGGGACTTGGATAAAAAGGATCTAGCATTATGGCAAAAGCATAACTACTTCAGGGAACCAAACCCTAGGCTACAGGAAGAAGCCTTGATAATTTAAACCTCTGATCTGTTAGGTAATGACGTCTGACTTTTCTTCTTCCAGTATTTGCTACTAATCCTTCTTTTTCTAGATGTCTACTATAAGGAAAACTTACAAGGGATAAGTGAACATGTTTCTCAACATGGACTAACTACAAGGTATTACATCCCTTTTGTGCTCCTACTCCCATAGTATTGAGTATCTGCAGGTATTAATGAAACGGGTATGAGTTATTCCTCTACTAAGATTAATTTGGATGCTCTCTCCAACTTTCATCAAGGGCAGTCTGATGTTTCCTTGTTTTTTTTTTTTTTTTTTTTTTTTGTAAAGGTAATTTTCTAGCTAATGCATCCATTATGAAATCCAATACCTGCTTTGGGCTCACACATTGCTCGGGAGGAAAAATAGACACTGGTCCCCAATTCTGTTAACTGTTACTAAAGATTTATTTTATTTTTGGAAAACACTTTTCATTGTAGTTCTTCATTTATAAGGATCTCTAAACTTTGCACCCTTTCTGCTGAATTCACCGTATCTAGTCTTCAGCAAAGACACACTTTCTTTTACGACCAGTCCTACTTATATATTTACAGCTGCAGTGGAGCTAAATTTAAACCAGCATATAAACTAGAACATACTGACTACTCCTTGTAAGATACTGCCTATTAAGCCAATGGCATATAATGTAGTACCTCATTAACCAAGCCATAGAATGACCTGACCATAGCAGTCTTTTTTCTTTTTAAATATCTAATAACTATACCTCTCGGACTGTAACAAGTCATAAAAATGTTAGTTGTATTAACTGCATATGCATCTGCTAAATATTAAGCTCTTTTTACAACTAGTTGGTTTTAGAAGTCATATAGCCTATTTCACAGTGGAATTGGAGATGCTATTATACAATAACATTCATGGGCTGTGCAGCAGTGCAGCTCACACAACACATATTAGCCAAGTTGTGATGTTCTACAATTTAGGGATTCGTATATGTATGCATATTCCCAAAAGTGCAGTATCTCATTCAGCAGCACTTAAGGCACTAATCAAACATGGGTCAGCTGTGCTGTAGTCAGGGCTTTATCCCTGTTAACCACAGAGCTGGTTCTACTTTTATATAATAAATGTCTTTACACCATGGTGATTTTGGTTCTTAAATATGTCAAATATTCCGGAGTGTGCAGTAGCCAAAATCTGCAATAAGAATGCAAGTATCACTATGTATCTTTTGTAAGTGCTTGTACCTCTTTACAGTTTGCTTTGTAAGGGCACCAAATTAACATTTGAAAAGTAACTCAAAGAGTGCTGGGATTAAAGAAGCATCCTTATCATACCCAGGTTGCCTGGCTTTTCTTCTTGCAAAAGTCACAGTACTCTCCCATCTGCAAATTAAGGAAACTGGATGATGTTCAGATTTTGCATTGTAACTAGAATAAAAACACAGAACATAGGGCTTTATTACAGATACTCCAGTACTTTATGACAGACAGGTGATAAACTGGATGCTATAATTTTCAAAATATGTGAAAACTAATCATTGAATATTTTCAGAATGGTAAATATGTTTCAAGCATCAGTTTGAATAAGATATCCCAGATAACTTAGTGTAAAATTATTTATAGTTTTGTTTACATATCACGCTAGTGTGCACAAGAAATCTAACTGATAAATGATGAAAAGGGATAATATATGCAGATTTATTTCAGAATAAAAAAGAGTATGGCATAGTACAGAAAAGTGAGCATAAAGGCTCAAACCTAGAAAAACAGAAAAATTAGGCAAGTTAAAACGTTAATCATAAAAAAAGTTTACATGTTTTTCTAAATAACAATAACAGATATAATGAAAGGATTTAAGCAAATGACATAAAGAAGCATTACAAAAGAGCTACATGTCATCAGTGTGTTTATAATTAGCCAAGATCTCCTTTTCACCTTCTTTTGATATGTTATCGACTTACTTCTGAAACTAGCATAGTCTGTGTCATTTGTAGTATTCACAAATAAATGGTTTTAATTTGCTGGACTATGTTTTATGAATCTCTGATCTACTAATGCTAATATAAAGGCAAATCAATACAGCATTAAATAGTCTCCTGCACTCATTCAAAGATTACAAGATGAAGTTATTACATATTTTCTTATGCCTTAAATAAGGACAGTAATTTATGTTATATTAAAACTTGTGCAGCTTATGATAGGAAATGGATTTTTGCAAGGTTCAGCTGTGGTAACTCAGTTCTAGTGGCAAGGTAAAAAATCTTCAAACCTGTATTTTTTCCTCCCTCTCTAGAAGCAGTGTAATTTGATTGGAGAGTAAAGATAACATTGGAATACAGAATTCAAGCCTGGGTATAAAAAACATATCTCACTGTCCATCTTCTAGAACTGGAAGTTATATATTGCATATATCTACATATTCTTTCCATCTCTTTGTCTAATTGCTTTCAGAGATGGTTTCAATTTAGTTTTTGTATAAATGTCTCACTGGCAGGTCAGACTAGAGCCTTCTTTATGCACTTAGTTTCCACACTGTGCCCCCGTGGCTTTCTGGAAAATGTGATAAATGTGTCTTAACCTTCCACTGTTATTTTTGTACTTATGGGAAGGTTCTCAGGATAATACAACTGACTTTTCTTAGTTGATTTAGATGGGGGCATAAAATATTAATGTACTTAGGAGAGGTAATACAGCAGATAGGGATGCCTTGTCTAAAAAGATGGTACTTTTTTCACCTTCCAGTAAGCATACACTCTGGAAACCTAAAGTATTGCAACTATCATCCTGATTTGTGTAGAAGCTTTCAACCATATCCTCACACCCCCTTGATATCCATATTTTATTTACATCTTCAAGACTTTTGATACCTTATGGCATGCCAGCTATGCAAGCTTCTTGCACTTTCAACCTCTGAGCAAAACTTTCTCATGATGATTGAATGGACTTCATAGAGATATCAACCACAAAATCAGAACCAAAGAAATCATTGGAGGAGAGCAAAGGTCCTGAGAAGTACAAAAGAAAAATGTCATACCTCTTCACAGAGTGAGGGTGGGGGTGGGTAAGACAGATGCTGATGACTACTGTCTCCATAGGTTGATGTGGGCTGTAAAGAAAGTTATCCAGTCATTACTGAATTGAGTAATTCACAAAATCTGTAAATATGTGGGGTACAGGTGTCAAGGCAGAATTGATTCACAACAAAATTCTCATGCTCAACAAATTCAAGTTATCTGACTGGGTCCCCAGGGCATCAGCTTTGAGAGGGACAGTGGATGAATCCTATTTAGTTTTTGGAGTGGCATTTTGCACAGTATCAAATGGAAAAAACAGTGAACTAATTGCATGAACTAAGACTGGATCATAGGGTGGTGACCTTTGTAAAACAGTGCTAGACAATGAAACCCAAAGGATTACTAAAAACAGAATTGGTGTACAATAGAGACATAACTGCAGGTCTGTTACAGTGGTAACATGGTCACATGAACAAACACAGCTTTTTGTTGATCAGTAGCTACATTAATATTGCTTTGTCTCCCTGCACAGTCTAACTCTTTATTTATAAAGATAGTGGTATAATGCTAAAGCCAATGTTAGCTATTATTTTATTCATAAAAGCTGTGGTTGTTGCAAGTCTTGCAGCATATACAATTCATGACATGTATAGGATATAAAATAAGTAAATAGTATTATAACATGTACATCAACGTATGTGACTACTTTCAATGAAAATTAAACAGAATTGTTAGAAACTGAGGCTAATTTGCTTCTCAAATGTGTACACATTTGCAATGCTTTTAGGTTAAAAATGTACTTGCTTGTTAGATTCAACCCCCTCTCCCCCAGGAAAAGTACCACACTAATTGGAGAGTAAACAGAAATCATAGAACTTGGGAATCAAAAAACAGAGAAAGACAGCATCAGATAATGCCTTAGTTCTGATCTTTGCTATTGGTTTGACTTATTGACTATAGTTCAAGCTAGAATACATATGTATGTGTCACTATGCAACTGATTTTTGGACTTACAGATTGGAAGTAGATAGAAAATTAAGTATATCTATAGCTACCACTAATGATAGGTTCACATAAGCTGCCAAATGGAGTTCCTCTATATATCATCTATGTGTTGAAGCACATTTATTTTGCATTTTTTGCAAGGTTACAGCCATATATTTGGTATCTGTACTTATTTCAAGTAAAGATCTTTATTTTTCATTTTCAAACACTAGTGGCTAGCAATTTATTAATGTGTATAAGGGCAATCAGTTAACTTGATGTCTTCTGAATTTTTGGATTCCACATTTTGAACTGTTTCTTCTCAAGCTATTGTTACCATACATTTGACAGGTGGTATAGTTTAAGGGAGAACAGTAGTTTTATTCAACCATTGAACAAGGGTCTGAGTTTATGGGCACATTTCTAAAATGGGTTTTGATATCTTCCAGTTAGTCCACATGGGCAGTAAACTAATTTACCCACATGTTATAACTTCCAGAGGAACATAGCTGGTAAACTACAATATGGAAGAATCAGGGCTGAACAGGAAAGACTCCTCGAGGAGACTGTATGAGAAAGTCACCTTCCTGTTCAGCCCCGAAGGCTGTGAGCACCACAAAAAGATAAAAGAACAGGGTTATACTATCATTGTTGTGGGTGCTGCTTCACCCTCCATGACATACCTTTTTAGGACATAGAAGAGACAGCATCAAATGTAGTTTTGTGTGGTTGACAGAAGCAGAAACAGGAGACCACTGGGAACAGGCAGACTGTTTCACAACAATGCCGTAGGCCCAGAGGCTGTGGTCCCCAGTGACCACTAGAAGGCTGCTGATAACTCCAATGAAGATTGTGGCAATACTGACTCCTTAATAAACTGCTCCATCTGGAGGAAGTCAGGTGGAAGAGATTTCCACTCTGTGTCCCATCTTGGAGAAATATCTAAAAAAAAATGGGAAGGGACAAAATATCCCGAAGACTTTCAGTTTCTTTTCTCTCACCCTCCTTGAAGTCTGTAGGTGCTCTTGCTTCCAAAATGTCGCAGTAGAAGAGAAAGGTTTAGGAGATGAGTGAGCTGTTTTACCTCTTGCAGCTTTCAGTTTTCATCATATTATGCTACCTCAAAGGCAAACCTTTAATTCTTTTTCCCAAGGTGAACATATAGCACTAGTATTTTGGCTGTAAAACTCCTGGTATTGTAACTTGCTTTATAGCTGCAACAACATAAACATTACAACTGACACAACATTACCTAATTAATATTAATATTTCTCAACAATTATTATTTAAATAATCTGCCATGAGATTAAACAAACTGATTTCATGGTTCAATAATTGAATCAGCAAAGGTTCTGAAAAAGGGGAAAATAGCAGTCCTCATCTATGAAGTATTTCTTATGAATATTTACGTTATACTTCACCATTATTGCACTCTGCTGTGCACATCTAGTTAATGTTCCTTCAGTACTGCTATGGAGGATAGCATCACATATTTTTCCTAAAAATACCAGCTCACTATAACATTTTAACCCAGTTACTCATATTAAATTTCTGTGTAACTGTTAACTTGTGCCTAAACTCTGCCAGTTAAAATGTTATATATTTGTTAGACATTCTGAACTTACTGAACTAGAATATTATCAGCCTTGAAGAAACATTCTATACAAAAAGAAAAATAAGAGACAAAAGCTCAGTCTGAGGTCATACAGCTCAGCTACCATCATTTAGACACAGCCTTATGGCTTCTGCTGTCAGATTCTGCCTTCTAGATTTACTGATATCTTTCAAAACATAAAATTATTTAATGGCATAATCATTATTAAGTAGCTGTACTAAGACCATAGAAACATTTCTTATTATTAATTGAACGGGATATAGTAACTGGAGATCTTTAAAAAATAAGTAAATACATACATAAATAAATATGGAAGGATACTTTTTTCTGACTTGGTTGCCGCTGTGGTGCAGCGGTAGCATTGTCGTCTCACAGCAAGAGGTTCTCCTGTTCGGATCTCAGCTGGAGTGCCTTCTGTGTGGAATCTGCATGTCCTCCCCGTGGTCGAGTGGCATTCGAAAGACATGCGTAAGGTGTGCCTTCGTTGAAGGTTGGGCATCGAGTTTGCACCTCGGCACCATAAAAATCTACTGGCAATCATTAGCGGACCAGAGTTCCGCTGTGGCGACCCCTAACCGGGAAAAGCCGAAAGTAGAACAACTTCTTTCCAACTTGCTTTGATTTTTTTTCAAAGTGACTATTACCATTTTTTCTACTTACGATGTTGAGAAGTTAGTTTGGGGTACATTAAGTAACAACATTTAAAGTAATTTTATAGTCCCCAGTTGGAACTTACCATTGTCTGCCTTTTTATTGTCCAGTCTTGTTCAACATATCATAAGTTGTACATTTTCATTTCATGGAAACTAGAAAGAAAGGAATAGTCACTTTAACAGCACATTCAAAAAAGAGTAAAGTTTAAACAGCCTTTCAACTCTATTGCGACACCATCAACATCCACCTCTTTATTTTCCAGTCTTACATTAGATCCTGTAAACTACTAGTTCCAGCCAAACTTCTCAGTATGTCTATCCATTTTGTACTTAGTGACATTGTTGCAAACAAGCTAGTCCTTTCTGTTAAACTGAATGTTTTCCTAATGCCTCTCAGTCATCTTCCTCTTGAATGTAAGAATGTCTCTCAATTTAGTCATGTTCTTTCCTGTTCATTCCATTTTTAATTGTATTGATCTCAACAACAACTCTTATTTGTCATTTACCTAATAAGGATTATCAAACATCAACACTTGCTCTTCCAAAATACATTTGCACTTGCAGGAAACAACAGATTAAATTTCAGTCCTTTGTTTTCCGTCCCTCCCTGCATTTACAAAATGTGAATGTCTCCTTAAACTTGTGTTTGTGAACTCTTAACCTCACCCTACAAATGCTGTTCTCCACACTACTACCAGTTTTCTATATAGCTGTAACAGTTTCAAAAACACTTGCTCACTCTCTCTCTCTCTCTCTCTCTCTCTCTGTCTCTGTCTGTCTCATAGTAAGTTGAAATGTCAGTCACTATTGGCCTGAACTTTTCATACATGATGTCTCTTTTTAACAGTGGTAAGTGCTTTGCTGACATAATACACAAGGTTCTTTTTGTGAAACCAGCCAATTCTACCACTTTACCTCTCACATTGCCCAACAAATCACTTTATTCCTTTAGTAAACCAATTCATTCTACCACTTTATCTCTCACATTGCCCAACAAACCACGTTACTCCTTTCTCTCCAAAACACTATGTAACCTTAAATTCCTTTCTCATTCTTTATGCTGGAGTAAAATGAAATGAGTGTGAATTTGACCAAATCTCTTAATTGCTTCTATCACCATCTCCAAAATCTCAAGACATTTGCTGCTTAACAGATCCCAATACTTCCTGTGTGCTTTGAAGGTATTTAGTGCCATCAATAGTGGAAACTTTGAGCCTTTTCGTATAAAAACATTCCCATCAATGTCCATTGCTTCATTCTTATTGCCTCTCATCTTTTGGTAACCTCATACACATTCATATCAAAACCTTTTGATATATCTGGGTCATGATGAGCAATAAACACCATGGTGTCTTGACTCCAAGTAAGCAAATTGCTCCCCATCAGAATAGTTTTTCTCCAGTATGCAATCCATTTCATCCATCACTAGTTAGTGGGCAGCAATATTTCCTTCATTTTATCCAAAAATTTCATGAAATTAATGACTTTAACACTTTCATTAAATGGTTTTCACTCAGATGTTAACAGAACATGACAACTTATATAAGCACAACTAGTGTCCTGTTGCTTGGACTTTTACGTATACTACATGCATTCTCCTTAATAAAAAGTACCACTAGTGTCTTGTTTGCTTGGACTTTTACGTATACTACATGCATTCTCCTTAATAAGCTCACTTCTAACACCTGTCTTTAAAAAATGATGCTCTTGTAAATTCCACCCTCATTGAACAGTAGGGGATTTCCCCTTTAACTTGACCCAAATTCCTCTCATTACTCTAAATACCACCCTATGTGCACACTGTTTAAAGATTTACATACTCAAATGTACCGGGCAACAAGAGTAAGTAAATGCAGTTAGAGCTCAATGATGTGTAGTATAATTAAACTGTAGAAGAAAGACCCTGCAAAATGGTTTTATTTTAGATTAACCTAAAATAGTCGTGCATAGCTAGGCAAATGTTTGAACTGCCATATAGCACAGGGAAAATAAAATTAAAAAACAGACAAAATACCCTTAAAAGATAAATACATGTGTTTGTTAGCAGTCAGCATTTTGTTATTAGTGCTGTTTCAGATTTAGATGTTTGGTAGCTATACAAGGGATAATGTAAAAGGATTTCTATGTGAATTAAAGTTGTGGTGCAATGTACTTCATTCGCTGCACTTGATTGATCTCCTATGGTCACCAGAGTACTAGCAAATATTTATTTCCAAATGCAAAAGGCTGCAACATGACCATGAACAGACACGTGTCCAAAAGTCAATGTTTTATGTGGGGATGGGACCAAGTACCACACACCCTTCATATAAGATGCTTACATTCCATATTTCCTGTCACTCATTGTAATCATTTCTGAGTCATCATTTCCCAGAGAGAAGGTTAAACACTTGATTTTTCATGAAAATAAGCATTTGTCCTTATTTCTTTGGTTAATTTAGATTGGTAAAACTGCACTTCTAAACACTCATTTTTCAAATTTGCATTTTATTTAATTTATTTAGCTTACATAATGTACAAAACTAAAGCTCCCATTCACTTGTGTATTCATTCATTATTTAGAGTACATAGCACACTTTATGGACAGAATATTAAGTCCCACTGCATTTGATAATCATTCGTATTACTTGCACCCGGACACAATATAAATGTTTTTTCATATGTGATACATTCTTTGAGTTTTTTGTGTCATGCATTCTTGCTCTGGACTTCATATTTCAGTATTTGAAGTTGTAGTGACACTAAGATACTATCACACTATTATTTCCTTGTTCACTGAATCTGTTAGTTATCTGTTAAGTATCATACTAACTTTTACCAGAAGTACTGATTCACATGTTTTATTTACCTACAGTTCAGCTGCAGCATCTGCACTGCTGTCTAACACAGGACTGTGCCTTCACAACATCAGTGAATATGCTTGTGCCGTGGTGGTGGTGAGTATTATAAAGCTCTGAATGTTAATACTTTGCACTAGAACATATATAAAATTATATATATATATATATATATATATATATATATATATATATATATATGAAATAATGGCTCTTTGTTTCACTTCCATTAATGATATGAATAGATGAATATGGGGGCATAACCAACAGTCAATTATATTATTACTATCAAACATAGCCATCATATCATTTGTACCAAGGATGATTCAAATTTGCCTTCATTGAGCTTCCACACGACTTGTCTGAGCTACTTTGACTACTTCATATCCCTTGACACTGTAGCAGCGGTGTCTAGTATCTTCAAAACAAGAGGATACTACAAGAAACAAAAGAATGTGTCTAAACTATCCAGCAGATGACTTCTTTCTTGGTTTTTCATACTATATCTTACTCTTTATCTTTTTCCTGCATTCTTTCAAAACACGCTAACTGGTCAAGACTGTCCTGACTTAACTATGGAAGACGTCACTGAATTAAACTGGTGGGGCTGGGGGCTGCTAGGTCCTCAGAAGTCATAGATGCTCTGCTATGCATCTTAGAGCTTTGTTTCTAACCATTGATCTAATGTTGGCCTGAACAAAAACCACGAGTAAGGAAGGAAATTAAGTCTTGTTATCTTTCAAGAAAGGAATAAATTGTGTCCAAAGCATAACATTACAAAAATAAAAGAAACATGAATACAGCCACTTTGGATAAACTCCACCCTCTCCAAAGAAAACTTTAACAACAACAGTATGTTTCCAAACTGGAGAAGTGAAGACCACGGCACAAGTATCCAAAGTTTATTGTGCAAATATTTTCAAGACAGTAGTAAAACAGATAAAACCAGTGAGCACTTTCACATCAACCAGATGCTTCATCAGACATCATTTGTATTGCACATCATTTCCTGTTTAATACAATCTCTAGGCAAAATGTTAATGAGATAATTAAGTAATTAACATCTTAAAAACATTAAAACACTCATTTGTATAAAAAAGTAGCTAAAATTAAAATTACTTAAACTTCTTAGCAACAATGGTGGTTTTATTGAGGCCCTTTCATTAAGCCTAGGCAATTTATCAGCCTGTAGCTCAATGATCCAATGTAATTCATTCTGTTCAGTAATATTTTTCTCATCTCCCAACCTTAAATTATGACTTATACAACGTATAACCATGAATTGAAATGTATGAGTATTATTTAACATTACATGTTTGGCTAGTGCAATTCTTTCAATGTCTCCATTTTGAATGGCTGAAAGATGCTGTCTTACTCTATCACGAAGAGACCTATTTGTCATCCCCACGTAATATGAGTGACAGTCATTACATACTGCCAAATAAATAAAATCATTTGTAGCACATGTAGCATTTACTCTAAATTCATATCTAACACTGGTTATAGGGTGTATAAAAACATTGTCTGGACTTAATACCTTGCATATATTGCACTCCCCACATGATCTCAAATAAGGTTTAGATATATAATTCATTGCGTGTGACTGTTTATTTGAATTACATAACAGTCTCTTTAAATTCTTTTTATTCTTATACCTAAAACATGGTACATCACCCACTATCTCTTTTATTTGTGCATCAGATTGCAAAATAAACCAGTTCCATTTCACAATATCTCTAATCTTGTTAATATTACTAGAGTACTGCAAACTAAGTGAGGTTCTATTTGTGTCATAATTCGACTTTTTTATGTTATTTTCTGAAACACTAATTTCAGACATAATATTCATATATGGTCTGGCTACAGTTTCCCTTAAATTCTCTACTTGTTTAAGATTTGAGTCTATTTCTTTCAATGTATATTTACATTCAACCAATTCTTCTATAAAGATGTCCAAGTTCATACAGAATGCCCCCTCATCAGTGTTCAGTTTAGATATATACATTCCTTGTCCCTTAATTATATTTTTATAAATGTAAGATGGATGCATACTGTCTTGTGATAGAGTATTGTTTCTACAACAAGATTTCTTATACATAATGGTAGAGAGAACGCCATCCTGATCTTTCATAATAACAACATCAAGGAATTCTATCATTACCTTAGAAGCTTTGAATGTAAAGTTTAAGAAACTAATATTCACATTTAAATAGGTAATAAACTGCAACAGATGTTCATAAGACCCAGTCCAGATTAAAAAAAGATCATCTACAAAACGTTTATACAGAAAGATATGTACATTGTAAGTACTATTCATTAAAACTTAATTTCCTTCCCATTGCGCTAGCACTATATTAGCAAAGCTATTCACACAGGGTGTGCCCATGGCAACACCCACTTGTTGTAAATAATACTTTTCATTGAACAAAAATGCATTGTTTTCCAAAAGCAACATGCATATTAAATCTATCTGTACTGCATCATAAGTACTGTTCTTACCTAAATATAACTTTACTGCTTCTGTGCCATACACATGAGGTATAACAGTGAATAGAGAGCTTATATCTAAGGTAACTAGCCAACTTTCTTTCAATTTATGTTGATTTCCCAAAGTAAGCAAGGATAAATCACATAAAAGCTGTTTAGTGTCTCTTAGGTTCATAGGTTCATAGATTAGTACTAGGCTAACTGCCCTTTTGGGCCATTTGAAGCCTAGCCAGTTACCCCATGTGAGAATCAAACCCTGCACCTTGTGTCTTTAAGGTGTCTTTAAGGTAAACACCTTAACCATTATGTCATCCTCCCACCCCCACTTAGTACGTACTGAGACTTGTCCACAACTGGTCTAAGGAATTTCTCAACATAAACTGACAATGGATGGGTAACCCATCCTTGTCCTGATACTATGGGCCTGAGTGGTGGATTACTCATATCCTTGTGTAGTTTTGGTTGACCTTGAATCAATGGTATGACTGGATGGAGTACTAAAAAATAATCCAATAATTGTTTAGATATGATATGGCTCATAAAACAATCATTTAACATGCTAAACACATGACTACAAATCAAATCAATGTCAAGTAACGTTAGATTTTTGTATACCTATATGTATCCAACCAGCTGATAAGGGAGGGGGAATAGTCATACTAGATACAGCACATTATATGAATGAAATGATGAATATGCTGAATAATGAGCAGGTATAAATATCTTGTAGTCTTAAATGAGAAAACTCTAACCTATCTTGTTTACACCATTTCACTTCTATCACATGGATCTCTCTGGATTTTTTGGGGGGTAATTCTTCTAGCAACCTGATATCCCTATCTTGTATGACCTCCAGAACTGCATGCAGTAGTGAACATTTTGATAGCAGAAAGCTCTCTAGACTGGGAGCATTATATGTTTGCCTTTGAAATCTCTACCCATGATAATACACTCCCTACAGTCTGTCTGTCAGTGCCATCTTACTCTGTTCTCAGTGGTCCAGTCCAGGGCTAAACAACCCTAGATCCTTCTCTTGTTCTGTAGTCATCCAATTTACTCTCACAACCTGATAATTCACACTAAGGTTGTTGTTCTAAATGTAGCGCATTTCATTTGTTTGCACTGAATGTGAAATACCATTTTCTGACCACTTCTTCAGCGTTTTCAAATCCTTCCCTACATTCATCCACTCAACCTCCACTTTTGTACCTGTTTTTGCATACTCAGCAAAAAGGTGAATCCTGTTGCTGATTCCTTCAGCTACATCTGAGACAAACACACTAAAGGATATTGGATGGAGAGCAGAACCCTGCAGTAGTTCACTAGTCACTTTCTGATTCCTGACATTGTCCTTCTTTTCACAACCCTCTGTGTCCTACCACCCAACATATAGCTATCCAAGTCCTCAGTCTTGGTCCTACCCTCAGACCTTCCAGTATTCTTATTAGTCTTCTCTGCAGGACCAAATCAAATGTTGTACTAAAGACCAGCTCGACTATGTTTACTGGTACTCCCTTGTCAAGATTTAACACAGTCATAAAAGTAGAGCGAGTATGAGGTATGCTTCTTATGTACATGATCTCCTGTTGAATGCTCTTCTGGAGATTGTTGTCTTCTAGAAATTCTGCTAATCTTCCCCTCAAGATCCAGTTCATTATTTTCCCAGTAACTGTTGTTAACAGATCTGTAGTTCTCAGAAATATTCTTGTCTCCCTTTCTTGTATAATACCACTTTCAGCTCTCTGATACCTCTGCACTAGGAAGCAGTTTGTTGAAGCCCTCCATCAGGAGTCTGCCAATACAATGTTCATATTTCTGAGGACTCTGAGATACCCCATTTACCTCTTATGATTTCCCACTCCAACTCAACCCTTTCTAATCTGGTGTTTGTCTACTGTTCTCCACAACCTTCTTTCCACCTTTTGTAGGCCATATCTTTTGCCCTAATTGCTGTCCCCACATTTCTGTGTAGCAAAACACGCCTTCATCTACTCTTGTCTACTTCCCTCAATCTCACACTGTTGTCTATAGCTCTAAGTACTCCATCCATGACCTATTCCTATAACTTGCTTACTCCATTGGTTTGCCCCTAGTTTACTAACTCATCTTTGACCAACTCTTTAGCACAGCATATTCCATTTTTGTCCTCATATTCCTTCACTTCTTCACTACCCTGGTCCACACACAGGTATAAATACCGATGGGTAATGGTGCCTTAAGCTGGACATTTATGACACCCTGTGCATCGGTCAGGACTCTGGCCAGAATTCTGCCCTTTGTGAAACAGTCCTGCAGCATTTGTTAAGCCCTTCATAGCCCAAGAAGTAAATCCTGGAGCTTGGAATTTCCTAGCCTGCACCTTGCATATTCAGAGATGCATAAGTATTACCCTTTTCTTGCTATCCTGCCCCTTTGCTCTACTCTCCACTCTCTTACCCTCTCTCCTTGTTATATCTGGAGTACAGTAAGCTATATCAACCCATCAGCTCAACCCCCCCTTTCTTCTTCCTTTACTACCAGCACCCTTAGTTTTTTATCCTGGCCACACCCTTGCCTCATTCCTTGTTTGGTGTTCTTCTATGACTTCAAATCTACTGCCCTCCATTATGGGGATTGCTACTTTACTCCAGCTTTCCCTCTGCTGTCATTACAGAACAGCCTATATCTAGGCACTACCATGTCAAACCTCATATTGTCATGGGTCCAAATTTTTGTGGTACCAGCAATGCCCCTTCCTTCCAGCATCTCACTTGCAGCTCCCAATCTTCCTACCTAAACTCAATGCATTGCAGTAAGACTACACAGACACACTCTGTCACCTTTATTTTTCCTCTGCTGCAGTCTGCATCTGCTTTACACTCTGTTGCCAGTTACATGCATCTGCCAAGTCTCTCCTACCCTCCTTCCATTACTAAGCCTTTCTTCCTTGTACACTGCTGCAGTCAGTTATTATACTCCACAATTCTCTATTTCCTCTGTTTGCTGACTGATTACCTTGGTAACATTTTTGGGAATGCCACTTCCATACCCCGCTCTTGACATATCTCTGACACCTCCCTGGCTCTGCTTGCATCCAGCTCAGTTGGCTCTTCTGTAAATGATTCACACTTTCATTTAACAAAGCAAGTGTCCAGCATTTCCTCTTGGTGATCATGCTGGGCACCTCCTTCTGTGGTTTACCAAGTGCAGTGTCTACAACTGTTCTTACTAAATCCTTATCTCTGCTTATCACTTGTGATTAAGTCTACTGTCAGTAAAACTCTCTTCTCTGTCTCCACACTGGCACTCTTCTCCTTTGTTTCCATCCCAGTGCCAGTGCCCCTCCTCTCTGTAACCACCCCTCTTGCCATCTAAAACTCTCAGTCTTTCTTACTGTCTCTGCTGGCTGTCTCTCGCTCTATCCTAAGATCTCTCTACTTTTCTCTCTGTCTGTCTGTCTCATCTGGCTGACTGCCCCTCCTCACCATTCACTTCCCTCCTGCTCTCCTTATTGTGCTGAATCTTGTCTGACCTCCTCTGGCTCTCTCTCCCCTTATCAGTTGTAACTACTCTTGGCATTTGTCCAACTATCCAGTCTTTGTTTGACTTATCCCCCTTTTTAGGCTACATCTCCGACAGTCTCCCTTTATTTTACTGTGGACAACCCTTCTTTTTTTTAAACACCATTATTGAATTATTATTTGTGACATAGGAAAATTTACATTTACATAAAAGTAATCAAACTGTATCAACAAGTTCATATTAGCAAACATTATATTTTACATAGATTGCTATATAGCATATAACATAAATCAACATTTCATAAATTATTCAATTCCTACCCCCCTTTTTTTAAACAAGAAACATCTTTGCTTTAGAAGACAGTAAGAGATATCATCAGAATTAGTCACATACTCATGGCAATCAGACCCCAGTGTGAGGATAGGTCACTATTCATAATTTCAGCCTATGCCCCACAGCTGGGCTTTAATAGTTCAGAGTCTAATAGATATAGCAGGACAACATGAATTGGTAAAGATAATGGCTGACTTGAATGAACAGGATATGAGAACTGCCTGGGTCTGCATGCCATTATAGACTTCTGTCTGGAAAATGGCCTGATAGTAGCCAACACATTGTTCAGAAAGGCAGACAATCACAAGATCATATACAAGAGTGGCCAGCATACAACTTGGGTAGACTTCCTTCTAGTAAGGAAAATGCACTTGGTAGAATCAGCAATTGCAAAGTCATCCATAGTTAAACAATTGTCCCCACATCATAAATCACTGGTTGCCACAATCAGCTGCAAGTAATGGTCAGAAGGTTCTAAGGTCAACAGAGACAAGGCTGGAAGGCCTGGAAGATGAACAGAGAGAAAACACAACCATTCAAGGAATTCCTCAGGGCTCTAGCACCTCAAGAAAAAGAAATGGGTCGAGTTGAAGAAGAATGGTAGAGCCTCAAAACAGCATGTGTGAGGACTACAAAACATATGTGGCTGAGCCAGGTATGGAAATAAGGTACATAAGGAAAGCTGGTGGTGGAATGCAGAGGTTCAGGAAGTCATTAAAAGAAAGAGTATAAGAAAAAGTGGGAGATTGAAAACATGGACCAGGCTATAAAGAAATATTGTCTGGCTAATAAAGAAGCTGAGAAAGGAATTGCAGTAGCAAAGAACAAGGCATCAGAGGCACTCTGACAGCTTCTGGAAAGTAAGTCAGTAGATGGCACAAAGAAACTATAACAGGTTGCAAGGCAGACAGAAAAAATAAAGAAGATAGTCAGCAACAACCTGCTCACTAGTCTAGACGACATCAAAGGCAGATGAAAGGAGTACTTCCAGCAGTTTCTGAATGAAGAAAACCTCACAGAAGTTGTACTACTCAGATACAGCCAATGTGAAAGAAGAAGAGGAGCGCACCATAGAAGAAGTTGGAACAGCACTGAGGAAAATGAAGTCAAGTCAAGCAGGAGGCTCAGATAAGGACACAGCAGATATGATAAAGATGCTAGGTGAGATAGGGGAGAAATGGCTGCTGAGGGTACTGTTAGTAGTGTGGAGAGAAAGGCATATCCCAGGTGACTGGAGAATAAACATACTATTAGTCTAATGCCAGTGTTCAATAAGAAAGAGGACATTCTCAACGTTGGGCAGTACATAGGTATCAAACTCCTGTCACAAGGCATGAAAGTTCTGGAGAGGGGGATTGATAAATGAATATGCATAGTAGTAGAAGGTAAGATGGGAGGTAAGCAGTTTGGATTCAGATCAAGATGCAGCACAACTGACCTGCTGTTTGCAGTGAGACAGATATCTGAGAAGAAGTTATTGATGAGGAAAGAGTCCAACTGGGCATTCCTAGACTTAGAGAAAGCATATGACAAGGTCCCCAGAAAGCTGATTTGGGCAGTCCTGCAGTGGTTTCAAGTTCCAGAAACACTTGTAGAACTAGTGCAGGCTATATACAAGGAACCAATGACTTAAGTATGAACAGTATTCAGGTTCACAGCAGGTGTGGGTGTGCACCAGGGCTCAGCTCCGAGCCCACTGCTGTTCATACTGGTGATGGACTACATTTGCTAACAAGATGGAGTAGACAGATCTCCAAAGATGCTGTATGCATATGTGGCATTGCAGGCAGACTCTGAGCACAAACTTCAAAAATGTATAGGGGAATGGAATGCAATACTAAAGGCACATAGGATGAAACTGAGTGCAAATAGGACAGTTGTAATGGCAGAAAATGGTGGAGTTCAGAAGAAGCTGAAAATTGAAATAGATGGGAAAATAGTGGAACAGATTAACAGCTTCACTTACCTGGGGGAGGGGATGGTTGAGGAAAACGGAAAGCAGAATGAGGAGGTCAAATCTGGAATCAGAAGGGCTGCAAATAACTGGCACAGTATGTCAGTAGTATATGATAGAACAATGTCAAAGAAGCTGAGAAATAAGGTGTACAAAACAGTGGTGTGACCAGTACTACTGTATGCTACAGAAACTTGGACAGTAAAGACAGAGCAGATGAGAAAGCTAGAGGTGATGGAGATGAAGTGCCTGAGATGGATGGTAGGATGTCCACTGTGCGACCAGTTAACTTTTTCCCCAGCTCACTCGAAGCTTTGTTGGACACTATGGAATGGGGTTTAGACATATCCTCCTGGACTCTTCCAGTACCTAGTGCAGATATGGGAGAACCAAACCCTTCAGGTGCAGGAGTAGTCTGGAGTAAGAGACCTCTTACCAGGTTTAATATTCTGTGCCCAGATATTTTATCTAGTAGTAAAGTTTGCAAAGAAAAAGACCCAGAAGCTTCATCATATAGCTGATAATCAGATTATTGCTGTTTGTATGGGTGGCATGGTTTTCTTGGCTGAGAATGTTCTGCAGACATCTAATTCTCTTGATTGTGTTTGCATACATGGCTCGAGTGCTGGTTTGACTACAGACCTTTCTGTTGCTTCAGAGAATGATGAGGAATCTGATGAGGACAGTGGAGATTTCCTAGTTGACACAGAGTCCAGTAACTTTGACTCCTTGGAAGGTGAACCTGAGCTTAAGTTCAAACAAGTGTTCACTTTTCCTTCGTAGATTATTAGACTTAGTGATGTTTTTTTCCTTGGGAGCAGTCTGGAGCTACCCCAGAGCTAGGCAGGTTATATTACCTTAGAGAGGACGAGATACCCAGTTCTGTGGCTCTCCCATTTCTCTCATCAGCCGTGAAAGATGTTTATAAAGCTGCATACACAATTAACTAATCCAGCAGTCCCTAAACTGGCTCAGAGAAAATGTAGGGTTACATTGGATATGACAGGTCTCTTTTCTCATTTGACTGCTGAACCACCAGCTGCAGTCACCCCAGCTGCTTGCTCAAATAAAAAGTCCTTGGCTTCATTTAATCCAACAATCCCTGATTAGGAGAGAAAATGGTTAGATCTTTAGGGCAAAAAGATTTCTCTTTCTAGTAATGTAAGCTTTAGAATATTAAATTATCACGGCTATATTTGGAAATTTATTTTTGAATAAAATTGTTGCTAATTTGACTAAGGTTTTGAAATATGCTTACAAATGTATGCGTGAAAGTACAGACATAGTCTCAGAAAATGTAGCTTCTTCTGTTGTATTAAGATGGTTTGCTTGGTTATGTAATCAGAACTTCTCTGATGATTTAAAAGCTGAAATTATTAATGCACTTTTAAACTCTGAATTGGTTTTTGGGCCCTCCATTACACAGATTCTAAAACAGGCAAGAAAGAGGCTAATTACCACATGTGGTATCTAGGTTGTTTCATGTACTCAAGTAATTCCACACAAGGTGTCTTCCTTCAAGGGGCATAACAAACTAAAATCCCAGCAAAACAAAAGTCAATGATCCAAAAGTAAAATGGCAGGAGGATAATTCTTTGAAACCAAACAAGAGTTTTTTTTTAAAGAATCAAAGCCCTGCAAAGGAATGACTATGCCAAGTCACAGAGCACCTGTATCCTCCAACTGCCCTTCTATTGCTCCTCCTCAGGCTTTTTCTCTCAACCATGCAGCCTGGCTGCAAGTAGTTTCAGACAAATGGGTTCTGAGAATAATTCAGAGAGGATACTCTTAGCAGTGGATAGAAAATCCTTCCCCTTTCAGGGGAATTCCTCCACATCCACCAGACGAGGCCAGACCAGACAGAGATGTTTCCTCCAGTGCTCCATCACACAGTAGAAGCAGGGGTCATAGAACCAGTCCCTGAAATATACAAAGACAAAGCATTTTACTACAGGGTCTTTTTGGTACTAAAAAAGGAGCACTCCTGGAGATCTGTCCTAAATTTGTCCTTTCTAAACACATTTGTAAAAGTTCAGAAATTCAAAATGCTCACGTTATAGTTGTTTTTTGTATTGCTTTCAGAATACTGTTTCATGGTGACTCATGGACTCAAGGATGTTTATCATCATATTCCTTTTGCTCCCGATTTCAGGAGACTTTTGAGATTTGCTGTGTCTTGCTTAAATTATCAACTTTCTGTATTACCCTTTGAGCTATTTAATGCACCTTGACTGTTTACAATGTGTCTGGCCACATGTGGTTGCATATTGCAGAACCCTAGGCATCCACATTTTTCCTTATTTCCTGATTATCCTTGCTGATTTCTGCAGATTCTGTATCCAGGTGACTGGAATCCTTAGACAAGGTTGCATTCCTCTTTTCCTACTCAGGCTTTAAAATGAACCATCAAAAGCCCTTCAGTACACCCTCTCAATGAATTGTTTTCCTGGGATGTTGAATAGACACAGTAAAAAGAATGGCCTTCCTGCCATGTGGCAAAGTTCTGACTTATCAGGTAATTTTCTTGTATTTGTAAAAACAACAATGTCAGATAATTCAAGTAATTTATTGTAATAAAAACATTTCTGTAGTGGCAAGTATACTTCTCTGTATTAACAAATACACTTCTCTAGAGTCTCAGGCAAACTGTCTTTGATAGAGTATAAAAACACATACCCATAATGCTTGTAGTTATACAAAAAACATCATAAAACCATTTAAACAATAAATCAGTTACATAGTTACCGCACCCATTTCCAATTAAGTTCCCTGTTCAGCCCTTTTGGGAGCAAGGTGCCAAATTTAAGAATGAAAATTGCTTCCTTTTGAAGCAGCTTATTTTTAAAGACATGCCTGGGGCATTTTTATCATTTCTATAATAGCCCCTTTCAAATTTTTACTATCATCACCACGACAAGTCATAAAATGTAATCCCAAAGAACTCTCTAATTTTTGATTTTTAATATTTCTAAGATGTTCCAAGTATCTAACATGGAAACTTTTGTTTTGTTTCTCCTACATAAAATAAATTACAGTCACATTTTAAAACATAAATAACCCCTTCTGTATTACAGCTATAAATATCACAAGGAAAATACCTGTTATCATTTATATAATTAAAAGTTGGTACAGTAAATTTACATATTGAACAATGTCCACTAGGTTTTAGACCAAACTCAGAAAATGGCTTTCTTAGCACTTTTGTCGGAAACATAAACTGAGCATGGGCAAGCATATCCTTAATGCTTCTACCTCTCTTATAAGAAACCATTGGTTTTTGAGGTATAAATTCCTCTAAATGTTTATCCTACAACAAAAAGTTCCAATAAAAAGTAATTATTTCCACTAACTTTTCTGAAAACACATTATATGTGGTCACAAAAAACATTTTCTTGACAATTTTGCTACTTACATTTCTATCTAATTTATCACTATATCTAGTAGAAATTATATGGCTAGAACCTTGCACCAAACAGTTTTTAGCTGCTTGTATTGAATGGGCATTATAGCCCCTCTTCTCAAACATTACATGTCTTTAATATCTCATCAGAAAGTTTAGTACAATTGTTAGTTAACCTACTAATACGCAATAATTCATTATAGGGGAGTGCTCTAATGAAATGGGCAGAAGGACAACTAGTGCCATCCATAAAATGATTAATGTTATTACATTTTTGATGAACATTAGTTTTAATACTCCCCTTCTCTTCTCCCAAATTGACATCTAAAAAAACAACATTGTTTCCACATTGCAAACCATCAAATGTTATACCAAATCTGTTCTTATCAAGATCTGGGACAAACGATGTTACCATAGATCCCCCCCCTCCACATAGAAAAATCAAATCATCTATGTATCGGTAATGTTTTATTACATACACTGTTGCAGAAAAGAGGAAAATCCCATGATGAAAAAATTTCCCTTACCAGCCTCAGTAAGAAGGTGAGATCCCTCGTAAAATCCTCCAAAGCTAGTTATGAAAATAAAATTGCCAAAGATTCCAAAGACAACCACAAGGCATTCTATAACTATGTCAAGAATCTAAATGGAAATGCTCAGATCTGCTCTGAGCTACAGCAGAATGGCATTAAATATACTGATCTCAAGGATATTGCCAGTATCCTGGCAGATCGATTCAGTGCCAACCTCACCCCCCTCTCACCCACTAAATGGCCCATCTCAATACCGGAAGATTCCCAAATTCCGGTAATAATGGCCACACAGGTAAAAAACGCACTCTCCAAAGCTAAGAATACAGCATCCATGGGACCAGATGACATCCTGGGCTGTGTATTACATGAACTACAAAATGAACTGGCACCTCACCTAAGTGTCATGTTTAATCATACCCTTACCTCAGGCTTCGTGCCCACTGAGTGGCGCACAGCTACAGTTATCCCACTCCACAAGGGGGATCCATGTTGGATCCCAGGAACTACTGCCCCATCGGTCTGATGAGCCTGATCTGCAAGGCCATGGAACGTATTATCATGGAACTTATAAACAAAGATATTGGCAACCTTCAAACACTGGACCCCACCCAGTTTGGGTTTGTGAAGGGCCCATCTTGTCTCCTGAACCTGATTGACTTCTTCGAATCAGTCTCCAGAGATGTAGATGAGGGAAAGGCAGACCACACAAACTATCTGGACCTTGCCAAGGCCTTTGACACCATGCCCCACTCTGGAATCATAGATAAACTTACTAAGCTAGGCATTACTCCGTACGTCACTCGATGGGTTGCCAACTGGCTTACTGACAGAACCCAGACTGTAAAAGTAGCTGACTCCAAATCCAGCTGCAGACAAGTGACAAGTGGAGTACCTCAGGGTTCAGTCCTGGGACCGCTCTTGTTTGGCATCTACTTCTCTGAAGTACAGGCCAACACTAAGGGACTCTGGCTAATAAAGTTCACAGATGACTGCAAACTGGGAGCCATTATTGAATCCCCAAATGATGTGGATACTCTACAAAACAGATGCTTGGTGCCAGAGCCAAGGGCTCAAGCTCAGTGCTAAGAAATGTATAGTTATCCCCTTTGGGAAAAAACATGTACCCGTGAATAACCACATAGGTGGCAGTACACTAAACACCGAAAGTTTGATAAGTGACTTAGGGACACAGGTGGACAGTGGTCTCACCTTCAATAACCACATTGCCACAACAGTCAGAAAATCCTTCTATGTGGCACTCCTCATCACTAAGGGCTTTTCATCCAGAAAAAAGGAGGTCATTGTCCCACTGTACTCATCCCTCATTAGACCCATTATAGAATACAATGCCCCATTTGGTATGTACCTCTCAAGACATCTGCAACAACTGTAAACGCTGCAGAAATATCTCACTAAAAGAATCACAGGCCTAAAGCAGATACCCTATGCTGACCACCTTAAAAAACTCCAGCTATACTCTGTTGCATATCGTCTACTTAGAGGCGATCTCTGCTTAACATGCAAGGCCATGTCAAACCCAGAGCTGTTGGACATGCTGCACTTAAAGAAATCCCAATCCCTCAAAGCCACATGCTCTAGGGATCTAAACCTTGTCATCACAATAAACAAAACATGCTGGAGGGAAAGGTTCCTGACCCACAGACTCCCCAGACTCTGGAATAGACTGCCCATACATGTCAAGCAGAGCACCTCCTTGGCCCTCTTCAAAAGGAACCTTGACAATTGGATGGGAGAAAGGAAATTCAACCCGGGATCACGCCAGTCACCCTGCTACACAGGGGACCAGGGAAGTAAATAGTGTGGGAAGAAATAGCCAGGGAATTGTTATGGCTAGGCTTGTATAGGCCCTAGGGCCGATAGCCTAGTACCAACCTATGAACCTATAACATTGAAAAAATACATTTTGTGAAGATAATCTACCTCAAATAGTCCCATAAGCAAATTAGCGGACATGGGGGCAAATGATGCCCCCATTGCTGTACCCTTAATTTGTTGGTATAAACTACCATTAAATTCAAAGAAATTATTTGTGAGACAAAAATATACTAGATTAATTAGATAATAAGATAAAGGAGTTTCCCCATAAGAAGAATTTTAATGCTTCAGTACCAAACTCATGTAAAATATTGGTACAGAGATTCTTTACATCTATTACTACCCAGTACCTTTCTTCACCCCATTCAATAGATTTCACCTTTATTAAAAAATCGAAAGTATCTTTAACATAAGAAGGTAATTTTTCTACTGCTGATAACAAATAGTCATGCAGTAAAATACCCACATTATGAAGAAAATAATTACATGCGGAGACAATTGGTTGACCCAGTGGGTCTATAATACTCTTATGTATCTTTGGAAGGCAATAAAATTTTGCCATAGTACACACTTCCGTACAAAACTTTGTCTTTATATCTTTCATGGTGAAATATCCTAATCTATACCCTTTTGGAATCAGTTCAGCAAAGTTAACTAGGGCTACTTCATAATCTCCCCAGGCTACTTCCTTATATACTTCCTTATTTGCAAGAGTATTACAACACTTTTTTAAATTTTGTGCACTACACATTACTACTACTTTATTCCACTTATCGGATGGTTTAAAGATCACATTCTTTCTTTCACTCACAGATTTTAGTGCTAACCATTCATTTTTGGTTAGATTATAGCTCACATTACCACTTTTCTTTTTCTTCAAAAATGTAAGATATGCTTTCTCAATTGAGAAATTAACCATACTAGAAAATTGCTTTATAGTTTCATTAAAAAAAGGGGGGTATATTTACTTTTACACTTAATTCTAGCTGTATCTAGTAAACAATTTCACAAAATGATTCACAAGAATAAAACTCAAGTTTCCATATTATTATCCAAAGAATCTTCACCCACTCAGAATTTACAAAGGTATTAATACATTCATCTTTTGAAAAATGGCAAAGCATATGTATCTTCCTCACAAGTTTAAATACATAACTTTGTAACATATATAATCTCGGCCTAACATTGGGAATATATTGGGAATATATTTTAAACCACGATTCAAAACTGCAGTTTCCATATCTGTTAGATCAATTCCTGATAGATTTATTACATATTCATTATCAGTTACATTTAAAACTGTATTTAAAGTCTAAGAAAGATTAATACGATCATGTCTTCTTTCCACACTGCTGCTATTGTTTCTCCTAATTTTCTTGTATTTCTCTCTTCTAGACTTGGCCTCAGCAAGAGAATTCCTCATAATTCTAGGCCTCATGGCATTAGTGATATTTATGATACCACTAGCCAGACTATGCATGATAAAAGTCCAATGGTATTTGAAAAAAGGTTGGATCCAGCACCTTCCCTTGGATTTCTAAGTAATGGTACTGGGATTTGTGAAACAGGAACTGCAGTGGTAGAGGGATCAACTGTCTTTTAATCTAAGTATTCCTTTCTCTCTTCAGACCTCAGTCCAATCTGTAATGATGGAGTCTTCAGATTTTGCACGGGGAAGCAGTATCAGTGGGAGTTCAAATGCAAGGCTTGTGGGGTCCTCGGGACATGCCCCAGCACATAAATGGAAAAGAAGTGTTGGCAGTGATTCATGCCTTAAATGTTCGTGATCATCTATGGCTGGTGCAGTGTTGCAGTGGTAGTGTTGTCACCTCACAGCAAGAGGTTC
The DNA here is from genome assembly GCF_019279795.1 of Protopterus annectens. NCBI lineage: Eukaryota > Metazoa > Chordata > Ceratodontiformes > Protopteridae > Protopterus > Protopterus annectens. The sequence goes on from NC_056746.1 coordinate 592,903,679, forward strand.
TCTGGTTCGATTCTAAGCTGGGGTGCCTTCTGTGCGGAGTCTGCATGTCCTTCCTTGCGTTCGTGTGGGTTTCCTCCCATATTGCAAAGGCATGCATCTGGAATGTTTCTCCCCGTACCGCTGCTGAAAATTGGCTTTGTTCCAAGTCGGACTTTCCCATTTAACAAATGTTAAATAAATAAACATGGTCTCTGGGTCCTCTTCTAGTGATCACAGACAACATTATCAAGATGTAGTATCTGAACATGGTGGATAAAAGATCATAAACTCTTTTCCGATTGGTAATGATGGCCTGGGAGCCAGTACTACAGCATTCTCTGACTCTTCAGGCTTTGTACATTCCATCAAAGCAAAACACAATGACAGACAGAGTAAAAAGATCCTGGGCAGACCCTTACTGGTGGAAGCCATATGTAGACATTTTCCAGGACTTGACTCAGATGTGGGAAACATCTCAAGAAGATCTGTTTGTCTCCCTTCAAGAGAGAAACCTGAAAAAAAATTCAGTTTGGGTTGTCCTTGCAGACATGCTTGGAAGACAGACTCTCCATTATTTCCATGCTTGGAAATGTTCTAGTGTGCATTTCTACCCTTTTCACTGATTCCTAAGGTATTTCTAAAGATTCAGAAAGAATTATGAAATATCATTGTGGTAACCCCCTTTTGGCCCAGCAAAGTTGGCTCTCCCTTTTAATGGAATTGGCTAAAGGCAATTACCTTAAGCTTCCTAACAAAATTGATCTGCCCACATAGCATCAGGGGTGAATGGTACACTCCAACTTAGAAAAATTCCAATTGACAGCCTAGATTGTTTTATTTTGATACCTTTACGACACTTGGTCCATGAGGGTGTGCAGCAGGTAGTTAAGGAGGTAAGAAACCTGCAATTATTAAATCTTTAGTTTACAAGTGGAAGATGTTTCCTAGGTTGTGCCTAGCCAATAACAGAGGTCCCGAGAAGCTTTTCACTCCTCTGGTTTTGAAATATTTGTGTGAGCTACTTACAGATGGTTTGTCATATGCTTCTATCAAAGTGCATCTTCTGGCCATCTCAGTTTGGATGCCCATGGATTTCCCCTGTTTTGTCTTTTTTGTAAGCAAACAGTTTTTAAAAGGAGTGTTGCACATAAGACCTTCTCGAAAGCAAATTCCTCATCCCTGTGATCTCAGCTATGGCCTTAAGAAACTGACCTTATATCCTTTTAACCTGCCTCTCAGTCTGATTTTTGGCTCCTTACTTGGAAGACTGTTTAACTTATTTATCTGACAATTGCAAGTTGAGTCTATGAGCTGCAAGCTTTCTTGGTAGGCCAAGCCTATCTGATTTTTCACATGGGCAGAGTTGTGTTATATACTAATCCTTTATTCATCCCTGAAGTAGATTCTGAATTTATCTTGAATTAAGCCATCAGTCTCCCAGTGTTCTATCCTGATCTGAAACACAAGGGAGAAAATATTCTATATATAACTTGGATCACATAGGCAACTCAGGTGCTACATTGACAGAACAAAGTGCTTTAGGAATGCTGAGCAGCTGTTTGTCTCCTAAATGGGGGCTAGGAAATATAATCCTGTCTTTAAGCACACTATCACATGATGGATGTTCTATACTATTGTTTTCTATTACTTCCACCATGGTAAATCTCTTCTAGGCAAGGTTAAGGCTTACTCCTCTAGGGCCTTATCTTCTTCAATGGTATATTGGAAAGGGGTGGACTCCTGAAGCATTACAGAGGCAACAACTGTTTCTTCTCTTCATACCTTCAGAAAGCACTACAAACTGACTCCGTTTCAAGGTTCAGAGCAGGCTTTACTAGGTCCATTCTTCAGGGGCTCCTGGATCCTTATCCTTCTACCTCACAGGTAGGGTTAGCTTTGTGAACCTACCCAAAATGCCACTGAGGCAGTGGGAATAACAAACATAGTACAGCTGTGGAAGTCCTATTTACCTGTAAGAGTAAATGTTCAAATTCCTCACTGCCTGAGTGGCAGCACCTTCTTACCATTCCCCACATTGTGCATAGCTGAAGTGGGTTTCAACCTCTTTGAGTTGGTTGTTGTTGGATTTGGTTTTTATATGGTATTGTGATTTGTTGCAGAATTTATGCTTGCTAGATGATTCTGGCTTCAGGTACTTTCCTCTTCTGCTTTGTGAAAGAAAAAAAAAAGCCTAAACACTCACTTCCTGTCACAGCTAAAGGCTTCCCACTCAGCATATGCTCAGCCAATCAGCTGTCAGAGGAAGAGAGAGGGAGGATAATCTGAGCTTTTGAAAGCTGTTCAGTAGTGGGTTACCTAGTTAGATAACTCAAAATGCCACTGAGGCGGAGAGGAATTTGAACATCTACTGTTACAGATAAGTAGGATTTATGCAACTGTAATTTATCATTACCTTTATTTTGGCTGTTTCAGAAGGTGAAATTGGCTAGCAGACCTATTTGATTAATGATTATACTGTTGTTCAAGCACATAGAAATAATATTTTATTTTGTGATTTATTATCTGGTATTTTGTAAAAGGGATAACATCACCTCTATACATGAAAAAGTTATCATTCATTACTGAATATCTGTTTTTAGCTATTTTGCAATTACTTAGTTATGTTGCCATTTTATTTTGTAGTTGTGTTTGTATTTATACTTAGGTCAAACCCATTAATAAAACTGAATATGAAATTGGGCTGCAGATAACAAGTTTACCTCTGTTCAAATGGCCATATATAGAGAGAGGCCTAGAAGGGCACATTTTTGACAAACTCATTAATGACTGAACAGTATCACAGAACATAAAGGAAGGGCATACATTTCATCTGTTTAAAAAATAAGCATTAGATGGTGCATATTTAGTTACACAGCTTTGAGGAAGAATTTTTTTTCCTTCAAAACCTGTACCTAAAACTAGGTTTTCTGCAATAGTGTTGTCTGACTTCTTAAAGTGGAATTTTACAGTCTATATACTTCTTAAGGTGTGGAGTGCATACATATGGGTGCATGTATGTGATTTATAGGTGGGGAAAGTTGTACTGTTCATGAAAGGTGATCATATAGACACAAACACACATGATTCATATCATCAGTATAGTAATTATTTTTGTAAAACCACAGAAAATGGAAGAAGGTTACTATTATGGGAATAAATGTCAAAAATTCAACAGACATTCTGTTGTATAATAATAATAAAACATATAACTCTTTTTGATGAAATTTCCATTTAATCATAGGAAACCAGTAACATGGTTCAACTATAACTGACTACATACTTAATACAGTATTTCTGCTATGGAATTTTAGAGTAAATCTTATATGATATTCCAGGAGTGTAGGGGAGGAATTTGAAATTCTACAAATCTCTATTAATCTGCTGTTAATATTCTGACAGTCACTTTTCTTTATGGGGAGAAATATGCTAAATCTGATCATGTGCTTTAAATATCAGGTCCTATGGAGAGCTTACATAGTACACGAATTATAATGATGAATAAAAAAAATAAACAGCCATATCACCTACTTTTCTAAAGACTGAAGTGTGAATGACTCCACTGAAAGAAAAGAAAACTCACTTATTGGTTCATTTGATTCACAGCCACATTTTTTGTCAAATTTCTGATGAAATGGATAAGCTTATGTCCGAAAAGCAATAGCAAAACTGAGGAGATGATGACATTATGAGATGACTAAATTATTTGGCTATCTACAGCGAGTGCTATTATTGACTCAAGCTGCTCTTTGAAAATTACAGAAAACAAATAACCCTTAACTAATTACAGACTAGTGGTGCCTTCAGGCTTTTCTGTGGTTACATCCTACTGATGCCTCTAGGTATCTAAGATAGCCTCAAACCCATGCAAAATACAAGCTATTGAAATATTTTATCTTAAACCTCACATGATGGGCAGCACATCTGCCCAGTTATTGGACCTCTGGCTGGTGATTCTAAAAAGATGTCAATAGGTGTTCATATCCAATTTATATTTATTACTATAATTTTCATATTTTTGATAAATAGGTTGTTTGCATTCCATTTATATTATCATAAGTTTCGTATTTTCTAAATATTTCAATAACCAGGTAAAACAGAAGTGCATAGCCTTATAAGAAAGATCATAGAGTATGGATATAGTTTGAGTGGCTATTGAGATATTGCAAGTTGTTTACAAAATGTCACAACAGTAATATTTACTGTGTTTATTATGACTTATAAAATCATGTTTAAGACCTTGAATCTAATGAACACTACCATTGTATAGATTTGTTTTTGTTTAACGATTTGCCATTCACATTTCTTTAGTAGCCCTTATGGTTCTGCAGATGTGAAGATTTGTTTGAAATGTAAGGACATAACTTGATTTTGTCAAAAAGTTCAGGATGCAGTCAATGGACATTATAAAAAACCTCCAGAGCTCCAGTGGAGTGAATACATTAATAGGTTTATGATTAATGATTATTTATGCCTGTATTTAATGCCTCAAAAGTCTTATTGGGTGTCGTATTGTCGATATTAAAGTGTAAGTTGGGTCAGTGGATATGTTAACATTTTTCTATGATCCCTTGGCACCTTCTAAATATATTCAGTAGAGATTCTTAAAATATTTCGAAAGGACATAACAGCTAATCTGGTTAATCCGTGTTCCACAGTGATACCTGAATGATTTTAATATTAAAAATATTTTTTCTATTTACATGTACCTTTTCCTAATTTTCTAAGAGACTATTTTCTATGTTTTTTTTTGTCTAGCAAGGAAACCAGATAATGAACAGCAGTAATCAACTAGCTGAACTAATGGCCTGTATCGTGAATAACAGTGCAATTGCTGATGTCACTTCTCTTACACTACTGTTTAGAAGTGCTAATGAAACAATCCTCCAGGGGGGGCTAGATGTATTCAGCAACAAGGTAAAGTATTGGTTTAATTTAGATTGAGGAAAGATGTTCCTTTTCATTTGTGTATTTAGGAAGGTTAGTTTGTATGAGTTAACTGTCATTTTCTCTGCCATTTGCTATATATTCTGCTGCAGTTATTGTAACTAAATTCTAGCACAGACTCTACAGGGTATTTATAAACACTGCATCTGCAATCGTGGCCAAGCCAACACTGTTTACAGTGCATGCAAGACAACCTCAGAGGCTCATTAACAATGCATGCAGACATGCCTGTGTGCATGACAAACAGCTGCTCATAACTGCCACAGTAGGGACCCATGAGAAGATTGTATTCAACCAACTTATGGACAGTGTGAAGTATGAACAGCTGCTATAAACCCTGCACATGCATAAGCGACTGTCATTGCAAAAACACTTGAACAGTTGCTAATATTAAGGTGCTGATCTATCGCTGTAACTCAAGGCAAAAGATGTGCAGAGAATTATCTTATGGAAGAATGGAAGGCTAGGATGGCTAAGGGTGGAGTGTAGAGGTGGTAGTAGGGCAAGAAAAACAAGAGAAACTGGCAGAAAACTGCAAAGGGAGCTGCTGACCAAGTCAGGCATGCAGAATACAATGGAGACGGAAGTACAAGACATACATGCAGATATCACCATGAAATACTTGAACTTAAAAAATGTGAAACTCAGACAGGATAGGTGGGATGTACTAAAGTAACATGATGTACCAACCTACACCAGTCTTGACATCATTAAAGTGTTATAAGTGTACCTGTACTATAAAGTAAATGTTACGAAAACAAAAATTGAGCCCTGATGGGATGTGAATCCATGGCTCAGTGCTATAATATTCTACCAAGTACTTCATTTAAAAGATGAGTCATATGGAAGGTAAAAGAGAAACACATGTCATTGGAATGTTGCACAATGTGATGTATTAGACATGAGAGAGTGGGGTGGCACTGGTGACGGGAGGATTTTACAACCAATAGGAGTGGGCATGGACACAAAAATGGAAGAAACACCAGACTGGGGAACAAGACTGGGTGTTCACAGATGCAGTGTCTGCTAGCTGAGACCCATTGGGATATTACTCATCAAGGTGGGTATTGTCACCACTGGGTCCTGGCTCAGAAGGTGAAGCCAGTGCTGGGCAGGGACACGGCTGAACAAGTTACAAATGCATGGTCTGCATGTGGTCAATGTGTGCATCCAGCCTGCTATTGATTATATCCCCCACATGCACTGCCAGCTGCAGATGTGTCACAAAGGTATCACTTCCATACAGACTGCTACTGGCAGGTACCACTGTATCATTCTTTGATGCTGGCTACCTGATGCAGGTAGTGGAGATGTAGGAGGAGGTGTGAAGGCAACTGTGGTAGGCTGTGACACAGATGTGCTGAGTTCTACTGCTGGTGGTGGAGGAGCTGTTGTTGCCACCTGTAGGGGTGCAGAAAGGCCTTGCTTATATGGATGAATGCAGGTTGCCGTGCTATTGAATATAATAATAAAAGAAATGGAGAAAAAAAAAGAAACAAAATAAATGTATACAAGAGAAAGGATAACAACAAAGAGGATGAGTGAAGAAAAATGCAAATGCAATATACAATGAGTCTATGACTGACGTTTGAAGAATCAACACTTTGGACGTCTGTGATAGCAGTAAAAGAGGTTGAATCACAAAGATTTGAATAAACATAAAATCAAATCACACAGATTCCAAAAAAAAAGAGAATGCACTACAGTGGGGTAAAGGTGCATTCTGTGTCCTCACCTGTGGTCTCATGGTCGGGTCTATATTATAAGATCGATGGTTGAAAACATCGAACAACATATGGTTGACATCATATGGTCGATGTCTTCAAATGTCGACCTTATAAAAAGACAAAAAAAAAGAAAAAAGTACCCTAACAGGTTTAAGTAGGCCCCCTGCACCCCCACACCCCCCACTACTTAAATATACCAACTCTGAGACTTCACTACATTGCAGTAAATGGAAATCTCCCCTTACGGAGATTTCCATTTACTCACTCAAGATTCTGAGCGTTCAATATTCTCGTGCCAACAATGTCAGATTCGAAATTGTCAGCTTTCGAGAATCTAATATAGACCCTCGCGCCATAAACAGCAGCAAAGTTTGAAAAGTTAATTTTTAAACATTGCCGCTGATAATTCAAGTGCTCAAATACTAGCAAGTTTGAGCATTTGAATGGAACTTGTACATAGCTACGCACACACACACACACACACACACATATATATATATATATATATGTGTGTGTGTGTGTGTGTGTGTGTGTGTGTGTGTATATATGTATGTGTATATATATATATATATATGTATGTATATATATATATATATATATATATATATATATATATATATATATATATACGGGTCTACCTCATAAGACAGAACATTCAGATAACTGACATGCACATAACTGACACTAGATCACCGACACCTCAAAAAACAGACACGTTACAACAACGAAAGTCAGAACACTGACATAGTACTAATCCTGCATCACACGTATCACTGGTATAGCTTAACACTACAGCAAGTACAATGCAGTCATGCTAGACCCTGCAATTCCACATATGAGCCACTAATTAAGGTCTAATCAGCATACATTAACAAATACAAATTGCATTCATCAGAGAACATTCAAATTCCCAGCACCGGTTGCATACAATTGTGATATGCACCGAAGACACTATGGCCGACTCTGAAATGGAAGCCCCAGGAATCGGAAATAGTAGTTATACAATGGTAGCATCCCAAAAGGGTAAACAGCTGCTTGTCATTGATGGGTACTTGTACAACACAGAACAAACGCGAAAGACAAAGAGATACCGGGGATGCAAATATAAGGCTATAGAAAGTTGCAAAGGCAGAGTAGTCACTGTTGTAATGCCAGACAGGGATTGCTTAGTAAAGTCAGCTGCCCATAATCATGGCGGGGATCTCGGTGAAGTGCAATGGTACGTTGTATGAGGAAGCTTAAAGACCATGACTTACTGCAGGGATACCTCATGTCTCATAGTGGAAGACGCAGTAGCATCAACTTCGCTAGATACAATCCACTCTGTACCCCACAGAAAGGCACTACTCCAACAAGTGGATAGAGTAAGGCGTAAGATAGGTCCAACAGCTGGCACGAAAGTCCCCACATTACAAAGCTTTGATTTCACTAAGTTCCCCCTCAAAGATGGGACATTCATTAGTAAGGCAATGTCTGACCAAACAACAGACACTTAGTTGTGGTGTTCACAATGGTTGAGAATCTACAAGACCTTAGCCACGCTTCCATCTGGTCAATGGATGGTACGTTTTTTACTAAAGGTGGAACCGTGAGGTAGTTCTACAGTATACATGGCTTCCTAAAGTACGTGGATCACAGTATGGCTCTCCCACTAATTTACTCATTGATGTTTAAGAAATCACTCAAGTGCTAAAACTACCTGTGGCATTGTATTTTGTACTTATTTGCAGAGCAGGACTTGGACTTCACAGTGCGGTATGTGCTCTGTGACTTTGAAATCGATGCTTTAAAAAGCATCAGAAACAATATGCCTGCAGTACGCTCAAAGGGCTGCCTATTTCACTTTGGGCAGAATGTGTGGCGAAATGTACAGTCACTGGGTTTGGGGTCAGTATACAACAGGACACAGTCATTCCAACTGGCCATTAAGTCCCTAGTAGCCCTAGCATTCTTGAAAGAAACAGATGTGGAAAGTATATATGAGCTCATAAAGGAGACATTCCCAGCTGAAGGAATGGATGTGTTGAAATACTTTTCAGAGTGGTATGTCTATGGCAAACAATGGAAATTTAATACTAGACTGTCCTCACGTATGAGGTTTCCGCCATTGTTTCCAATTACATTTTGGAACATTAGTGAGTTGAATGAATTGAGCCTACCACATACGCAGAATTCCATAGAGGCGTGGCATAGGAGACTGGAATGTCTCCTAGGTGGGAAGGGTACTAACTTGTCAGTGTTATTGTCCACTCTGGTTGCAGAACAGAACTGTATAGATGAGTTGCGGGTGAGGATGACAACAGGTTACGTACCTTCACCCAAAAAAAGGGAACTCATTGTTAGGAGTGAGCAGTTTTACAATGTCATTTCACATAGGGAGGACTATTCCCCGTTAGAGTTCATGAGGGTGATTTCAAACTTCTGAAAATGTGAGTGAACGTTCCTACACTGTGGTGTGACTAGAGGGTGCCTTACAATACTTTTGTGTTTTTTGCTGAGTATTTGCTAATACAAATGGACTTGCTCTGTACATGCTGCCGATGATACTTATAGGTTCATAGGTTGGTACTAGGCTATCAGCCCTAGGGCCTATACAAGCCTAGCCATAACAATTCCCTGGCTATTTCTTCCCACACTATTTACTTCCCTGGACCCCTGTCTAGCAGGGTGACTGACGTGATCCCCGGGGTGAATTTCCTTTCTCCCATCCAATCATCAAGGTTCCTTTTGAAGAGGGCCAAAGAGGCACTCTGCTTGACATGTATGGGCAATCTATTTCAGAGTCTGGGGAGTCTCTGGGTCAGGAACCTATCCCTCCAGCATGTTTTGTTTATTGTGATGACAAGGTTTAGATCCCTGGAGCGTGTGGCTCTGAGGGATTGGGATTTCTTTAAGTGCAGCATGTCCAACAGCTCTGGGTTTGACATGGCCTTGTATGTTAAGCAGAGATCACCTCTGCAGGTTGTAGTATTCTGCATAACGCTACGGTCTATGGCTTGCAGTGTTTCACACGAATGCTTTGTCGGTGTTGTCAATGTCGGCGTTTTGACTTTCGTTGCTGTAAAGTGTCGTTTTTTTGAGGTGTCGTGTTCTGATGTCATTTATGTGCATGTTGGTTATCTGAACATTCAGTCTTATGAGGTAGACCCATATATATATATATATATATATATATATATATATATATATATATATACACATACATACACACACACACACACACACACACATATATATATATATATATATATATATATATATATATATATATATATATATGTACACTTACTGTCTCAATGATGAAAAGACTAGCAAAAGTGATTGAAAATGGAAGAGAACAAAATTTGCCAGTCTTTTCATGTGCGAGAGCAGCTATAGTGGGGACTGGAAATTTGTCCTTTACCTTACTGTACTGTGATCTCATATTTGATATACATTAGTAACAGGGTGTGTGTGAGTCATAGGAGGAAATTTATTTTTTGAAATGTGTTTGACTGTATGAATGTGGTTGATATTTCTTCTTTCAAGGAGACAATATGTGATCATAGACACACACACACACACACACACACACACACACACACACACACACACACACACACACACACACACACACACACACACACATATATATGTGTGTGTGTGTATGTGTGTGTGTGTGTGTGTGTATATATATATATATATATATAGAGAGAGAGAGAGAGAGAGAGAGAGATAAATAGATAAAAGAAAGGAGGAGTGGCCTGAAACAAAAATCATTCTCAAGTGCTATCTTACAAATAGAAGATTAACGGAAGTAGCCATTTAGACAGACCAGCATATTCACAATGTCAGAGATGCATTTTGATGTCTGCAACTATTGCACATATACAAAGTAAACATACTGCTCAGGCATAAATATTTCACTCACAGTTGATTGGAAAAAGGCAGCAAATCCTAGTGTATATTGGGAAATGTCCAGCAAAGTAATAATAATGATCTTTCATGTATAAGACATGTAATGTTACAGCAATTCTACAGCCAGAAATATGTTACAGCAATACTATTTTTATATATATATATATATATATATATATATATATATATATATATACACACACACACACACACACACACACACACATAATTTATTTATTATTTGTTTACCAGGAAAGTCCGACTTGGAACAAAGCCAATTTTCAGTGGAGACTCGGGGAGAAACACTCCAAACACATGTCTTTGTAACATGGGAGGAAACAGGAGCACCCAGAGGAAACCCACACAAACACAGTGAGGAAATGCAAACTCTCACAGAAGGCACTCTAGCTGAGAATCAAACTGGAGAACCTCTTGCTGTGAGGTGACAACACTACCGCTGCACCACTGCGTCGTTCAATATATATGATATGGTTTACATGACAACAGATGTGGGTAGCGGAATTGAACCCACAGACATCCTCGCAATGTGACAACAAAGAGACTTAATTCATTACAGCCAAGTGTGCCTCCAGGTGTTTCTGTAGTTATCTCCTACTGCACCTGTAGGCGTCAAATATCACTTGTTGATATTTGCATTAATAATTCCAAAACCATGCTACATACAAAGTATCAGAATATTTTATCTTGAAGCATACATAATGGCAAACAATTGTATTCATATTTGACCTCTATCAGTGAGTATTTATTAGAACTGTAAGGTGATAACTTAATTTGTAAAGGCTTAAGCCACACCCTCTGGGAGTTAAAGCTACACACTCAAGAGAGCTGTACTGGAGGGAATGAGTTCTTAACATAAAAATCCACTTGCCCATTTGTACAGAAGGGGTTTGATTGGGGAGATGAAAAGTCAGCAACAAATGAGAGTAGTAGTGCTGAAACTGAATTTATCCTCAAGTCTCGGTGAGTACCTTCATGAGGTAGACCCTGTTTTTTACAAAATCTTACCAAGGTGACATTGATATTTAGACTGTATTTATATAGCATATATCATGGGGGTCTATATTACGAAATCAAAAACACGTTTGAGCAAATTGGAATTGAGCGACACATATAACGCGAACTTCGGTAATGGTGAACATTCAAAACCGCAAAACATGAAATATCGAATTGTCATGGTTGGCCTGTCTGCGGTATAGCTCCCTAAGGTAAGTGTGCGATAGTTACGGACCTTAGGGTTAGGGTGCGGGTTACGGTAAGTGCATAGATAGGTAATGTATGTAAGGGTTAGTGTAGGGTTAGAAGTAGGGTTTTGTTAAGTGTATGTGTGTGGATTATTTGTTTTGTTTGGGTATATGTCTGTAGGGTAAGTGTGCGATAGTTACGGACCTTAGGGTTAGGGGGGGCAGGTTAATGTAAGTGCGTAGATAGTAATGTATGTAAGGTTTAGTTTACGGTTTGAAGTAGGGTTTGGTTAGTGTATGTATGTGTTTTATTTATTATATGTGGGTATGTAGTATGTAGCGCACGGTGGTTTTGGCCGACTATGATGATTCGAGATATGAAATTTCGCGGTTTAGGGGGTTTGGCGTATTTGTGGTTTGGGCTATGTGTGTCAGTTTTTGGTGTTTGCTGAAACGGGTTTTCAATTTCATAATATAGACCCATATCATGGACAGAAGTAGGTCAAAAATTAAAAAAGATAGCTGGGTGCACAAGACCCAGGATAAAAAAATGCACAATCCTGGTAGGCGCACTGTTGTCAGGACTGGAAAAAATGACAGTGTAAAATCCTCAAAATACAGAAACATTCCTATAGTTGTGCCAGACCAGGCCCAGGGGGTGGATGCCCCCCCGTTGTAGAAGGAAGTAGCAGTCCATAAAAATCACAAAAACTTACAGGCCAAATAAGAGCCATAAAGATAATGCAGTGAACTATTTTGGATAAGGAAGATATTATGTATTGTTACTATTATGCAAAAATACCAGAATTTCCAGACACAAGATATACAAAAAGACTAAGAGAGAAATTAGAAGAAAGAAAAATACTTCCACAAGAAAAATTATCAGAAGTTTCAGATAAAAAATTCTGGTCATTAATACAAGAGATTTGTGAAAAACAGTATAAAGACCAAGAAACTTTGATCTGTTTGGAAAAAGAAGCATCTGAGGAAGTGTGAAAATATAAACAACAAAACCTAGATATTTTAGAAATGCATAAAAAAGAAACATGGGCACGGGAAAGAAAGAGATTTGATATGGTGCAGTAGTTATGCAAAGGCAAAAGCCAAATTAATCAACATAAAAAAGGCAGCCCCAAAGATATTCGAAGAGAAATACAGGCAAAGGCATCCAAACATGGAAAATTTCACAATAAAAAAATAATATCACAAAGAGGGAATGTACAAAAGAAGATTAGTAAAGTAGAAGTTAAAAAAAATAGAAGTTGAAATTATGGAGGGCCTGCAAAGTGAAGGATTTGATGTAGAAGGTCTAACACAGGTTACATCACAATCACAGCATGATGGAATGAGTTCCAAAACTAAGGAGAAACAGGAAGATCAGGAGACAACTGAAGAAGAAATTTGGACATGAGAAGAAAAAAGAGATTTAATTTGTTTGTTTGTTTGTGTCTTTCGGCTTTTCCCGGTTAGGGGTCGCCACAGTGGAAAGCCGGTCCGCTAATGATTGGCAGTAGATTTTTATGTGCTGGCTTGCCAGGCCTAATGCACAACCTTCACCGAAGGAACGCCCATTCACGCATGTCGCCACACAGAAGATGCTCTAACTGAGAATCGAACGAGCAATGTCTAACTGTGAGGCGACAACGCTACTGCAGCACCACCACCGCAGGTACAATATGGTATAGTATCTATGCAAAGGAGAAAGCAAAACTAATCAATACAAAAATAGCAGCACCAAATATATTTGAAGAGAAATACAGGCAAAGAAAACCAGACATGGAAAATTTTACAATACAAAAAATAAGAAGACAAAGCGGAAAAGTAGAAAAGGAGATTAGTAATGGAGAAGTTAAAGAAATAGAAGCTGAGGTTATGGAGTAACTCTGAAGTGAAGCATTCAGTGTAGAAAATCTAATACAAAAAGCACTACAACAGGATAGAGCAATGGACCTCCATTTCCATTGGAAACCAGTGGAATGGGAAGCAACTGGTCAGGTGCCATATGAAGATATCTTGGAGCCTTCCACAGGAAACCAGTATAAACATTCACTTGAAGCTGGACAGCAAGGGAAGGAACAGGAAACTGTGGCAACTCTGATGCAGTCAGTGTTGACGTGAAAGGCCAGCGAGTTCCCATAGAGCAAGAGCAAAGGATGGCAAAGGATAAAATTGAAGAGCATGTGCCACAGGAAGATGCAATAGAACTTTCTATAGAATGCCTGCAAGCAATGGAAAACAAAAAATGTGCCCTCAGTTTAGAAGAAAACAAGCTAAGAGAAGAGTTACTTGACTTAATAGAGATAGATAGACATATTAAGATCAATGAAAGAAACAGACTGCAGAAGGTCAATAAAACCCAAAAAGTCAAAAGTTTGATAAAGCAAATGAACACAGTAATTAGGACTGTCCATAGAGATCCATGCAATATAATAGACGTAAACAGGATATATTATTGTGCAGCTAAATTAATAACTGATAAAGTTCTACCACAAGAACACAGGGTAGAAGGGGAGAGAAAGGGGAGAAATCGAATACCATCATGGAAGTATCGAATAGAGAACACTATAAAGCAATCAAGACAAGAAATGTCACTGTCAGAAGAGTATAGAAGACGAAACAGATCAACAAAAATACTTAAAAAGATAGACGTGATAAAAGGAATGTGCAGTATTAGAACAGATCAGGATCTGTCATGCACTATCGCAAATAACAAATTAAAAATCTCAGCACAGGTGAAAAAACCTAGAAGATATGCAGATAAGTATAAAGGAAAAGTACAAAATAAGCAATTTATTGATGACCCAAAAAAGTTTTATAGAGAACTGGGAAGCAAGGTAAAATAATTGAAAGACCACCAAAAAAAGAAGAAACAGATACATTTTGGAGAAGTATCTATGAAGATCCTGTGGAACATAACAAAGATGCTAAATGGATAGAAGAAGTAAAAGAGAGAATAAGAAGTTTAAAGGGGCAGGATATGAAATGGGATGAAGTAACAGTCCGAGAGATTGAAACAAAGTTAAAAAAAGCCTCAAATTGGAAACCCCCAGCCCAGATGCAGTACCTAACTTCTGGTTAAAAGTATTACCATCTTTGCATGAAGATTTAGCCATGAATAAGAACTATTTATATGTGTACCCCAGACAGACACCAACCTGGCTATAAACAGGAAAAACAATGCTCCTACTTAAAAGTCAACATAAAAGCTACCCTAAAAATTATAGATCAATCACTTGCCTTCTGATGATGTATAAACTATACACTGGAATAGATGCTAATGGAGTCTATGGTCATTTAGAAGAAAACTCAGTTATGGCAATAGAACAAAAGGGCAATAAAAGAAAGTCATATGGAACAAAGGATCATTTGCTGTTAAATAAAGTCATAGTGCAGAATCATAAAAAGGGGAAGAATCTAAGTATGGCATGGATTGACTACAAAAATACATTTGATAGTATCCCATATTCATGGATAAAAGAGTGCTTAAAATGTATAAGGTACACACTACACTGATAGACTACATTACAGTGATCATGAAACAGTGGCAGACCGCTTTACAATTAAGCCATGATAAAGGACAAATTATTATCCCAGGGATAAAAATTCAAATGGGGATATTCCAGGATGACTCTTTTGTCATGGCTGCTATTCTGTCTTGCCCTTAACCCATTAAGCTATCTACTTAACAGCTTAAGCCATGGCTATAAAACAACAAAGTTTAAAGACTTCTCACCTTCTCTTTGTTGATGATTTAAAACTGTATAGCTCATCTGAAAGCACAACTACAAGTTGCCCAAACTTTTTCAGATAATATAAGAATGTCAGTCATTTGGTCTTGATAAATGTGCAAAAGCAACCTTTGAAGCAGGGAAACTGCAGCACCTAGAAAACATTAGTTTGCGACAATAATGTTATATAAAAGAACTTGAGCAAGAGAGAGTGTATAAATATTTGGGAATTGATGAAGGATCAGCAATAAGACATGAACAAATGTGAATAAAACTTAGTAAAGAATACTTTAGAAGATTTAAATTAATCCTGAAAACAGCACTGACATCTAGGAACAAAATCCAAGCTATAAACCGGTTTTCTGTTCCTGGCTAACATACAGTTTTGGAGTGATTGACTGGCACCAGAATGTGTTGGATAGATTAGACAGGGAAACAAGAAGGATGCTTCATGCTCACCAAATGATCTATAAAAATCATTGCATACAAGGATTATATATTCCCCATTCCAAAGGAGGGATGGGCCTCCTTGAAATTGATTACAAGTATAGATCTGCAATCACAGGACTCCACACATATCTGCTGACCTCACAAGACCCAAATGTAGTGAAAGTTTTGAAACATGCGGAAAATAAATCTAAGATGACTTCTCTGCTTAAAGTAGCAGAAGCATATTGGCGTCAAGCAGGAATGGAAATCAAACCAGAAGTAGATAAAACATCAGGCAGCAACTGAATGTGCCAAAAAACAAAAGAAAGAATATAAGGTGAAGGACCAGATGAGAAGGCAAGAAATGTGGAAAATGCATAAATATAGTTGCACGTATAGAAAACTTCTAGAAGAACCTCATGTTGATCAGGAACAAATGCAGGAATGTTTAAGGAGAGGCGAATTCAAACCAAGAGATAAAAGGTTAATATTAGCAGCACAAGATAGTGGGGTACGTACACGTTGGTTTACAAAGTCCATTGAACATGTAGGAGAAAGAGATAAATGTAGGTTTTGTAAAACAGAACTGGAAACAGCTCATTGCTGGTTGTGACAGAAGGACTGTATACTGAAAGGCATAATAATGTAGCAAGACTGTTGCACTGGGGATTATGCAAACATTAGGGTATTGAAGTGGTTGAAAAACACTGGGAATATGAACCACAAAACATCATAGAAAATTATGAAGTCTACATCACATGGGATTATCCATTACAAACAGTTCAAAAGATAGAAGCTAGAAAACCAGATATAGTGGTCCAGGAAAAGAAGACAAAAGTAGCATTGATCATTATAATTGCCACACCCAATGACATTGGTGCCCTGCATACAGAGAGAGACACAAAGTCATAAAATATCAGGATTTGCAGTTAGAAACAAGAGAAATGTGGAAGAAAGATACCCAGATAGTTCCAATTGTAATAGGAGCAATGGGTCTTATAAAAAGAGTCTACAATCATATTTAGATATGTTACCAATACATGTAACGCCATACAAACTGCAGAAGGAGTCATTACTGGGCACATTGTGGGTGCTGCAAAAAGCACTTCTGGCTAACACCAAAGATTGAAAAAATATTAATTTCATGATCTTTAATTGGACTTTGACTTTGGAATGGGATCCATTCCCATCATGGTGTTAGAAACCCAAAGGATTTGGAGGAATTAAAAAAGAGAAGACATACAGAAACAAACTTCTAACATTGCACTGTTATACTACTAACTTTGAGGTATATTAGTACTAACAAATGTGGCACTGGTTTATGAAAGTCATATAGTATTTTTAATGCCTACTAGTGTTATTCTTAAAAGCTATACAGGTTTATGACAGCATGTATACTCACCCTGGTATTCTCTTATGTGCTGTAGTTTGCTCCAGTTCATCTGCCTCTTCCTTTTGTTCTCGTCAGAGAATTGAGACATAAAAAGGGCATTATGTGAAACTTGTGAATTGTATGCAGTGGTAGGTAATTTGTTTAGCTAAGTTAGGTCATACTTGAAGATTGCAACTGAACCTTAATTTCTTCCTCCCATCTGCGAAGGATTTCAGGATTGTGACACATGGTGTCACTGTAATGGTAATGGCATTGTTTCCTCATGTGAGGAATGCCAGTAGCATGGGTGATGGCCTTCCCCAAACTATTACAAGCTTCAGCCTTTTACTGTGGCCTGGCATAGACCTCCTGCATGAGTCTCCAGCTGTACTCCACCTCACACAACCAGTGTGCTCTAAAATGTACACTGCATTCTCTCTCCCTGCTCATGATGTCTCACTTTGAAGAATGTTTATCTTTTGGCTTTTCCCGGTTAGGGGTTGCCACAGCAGAACTTCGGTCTGCTAATGATTGGCAGTGGATTTTTACGGTGCCGAGTTGCCAGCCCGATGCCCAGCCTTCAAAGAAGGCATGCCTATTCATGCACGCACCTACCTGCATGTCTTTAAACGTCACTCGACCATGGGGAGGACATGCAGATTCCACACTGAAGGTACTCCAGCTGAGAATCAAAGGGTAGAACTTCTTGCATGTCAGTGGAAAATAGCATACAGCTGACACTCAGAACAGGTCTGTAATGTCTCAACTTCTGCACAATAATGGGCTTCGATGAGCACCTAATTTATGTGACGTATGGCAACTCATTAAATAAAGATACTGTATTATTTATTATATTTCCAGTTTTATGTGAAATTTAGCATTTCGCAATAACCGTGGATTCTATTAAGAATGCAAGCTCCAGTCTACAGTGACTCCAGCTGAAGATTAGGTTGATAAAAGGTCTGTCTAGCTTATATTCATAAAGCCAGACATACCTTAGTACTCACTGGGATAAATACTTCATGATTACGAAGAGGCTGCACATAATGACATCACATTACCATGGTTTGTGGCATGGTGTCCCTGTTAACATGGTATTCACCCACTTTGTTGATGCCATGGTGATAATGAAATGATAAATATGGGTGAATGATCTGGCTCCTCCTGGGGTGACATAGCTCACCATCTGCTGCCTGTGACTGCATAATTTTCTGCGTTTGTTTTTTTGTTTTTTTACTGTGCTGTTATCCTAGATAGCATAGTCTAGATTCAAATCTGCTGAATCTAACCAGTTATTGATATACATGGGCACTAAACTAGCCATTTTACATTACAAAGGGCTCTCCTGCACCCTTGTGGCAGAAGAGTGTGGATCCAGCCTTATCTGAGCTGGGGATTGCTGCAGGAAGGTTCATTATGTGCTTTCCTATTGGTAGACTTGTTTACAGGTGCAATTTTACCTGTATTTATGCCTCGTGTTTGAGTGGTGTGGTGCCCAGTATAGATGCAGACTCCTTTGAAACATTATTTTTCCCTAGACATCTGTCAGTGGAACCCTCCCAAGCATCCCTGCTGCAATACAAGCAATTCAGTTGCACAGTGAGTAGCGTTGCCACACCTATCATCCACAGCCCTCAAATGAACGACACTTGATAGTCCTAGTGCATAAACTGGTCAAACTAGTCCACTCCTGTCCCTAATAGCACATACGACAAAAACCTGTTATAATGAATAGGCAGTTTCCCATCATTTCTCTGGCTAGCATGATTGACATGGGGATACAGAGACAATGTAGTAATTTACTCATGCATACTGATGACATCAAACAAATACCCTATGTGAGAGATGCAAGTACATTATAAAATTGGAATCACTTCTCTCATGCAACAAAATGGGTACCAAACAGGTTGTCAGTTCACACTCTTCACCCTTCACACAAAATAAAGACATGACACATAGACCCACATATGTGGAAGTACTCTCTAGAAGTCTATAAAAAGATCAGAGAACTCCCAAACTTAAACAACATGCGAACACTGGAAATGCAAATAGAAACCACTGCACATAATAACACATACAACTGTGTCTCAGCAAATAAGCTCCTAAGGCAAAATAACTCTAAATCTAATGTCCTGGTCATAGGTGACTCCATATTAAAATGCACTGGTATTCTCCTCACCAGGCTAGAGAAGGAGAAGGTCATGGTGAGCTGCCTGTCAGGAGCCAGGATCAATCAAATCAGACATGCACTCAGGTCACTCAACAAGTACTCTTATGACTTTATCATAGTCCATGTTGGGATGAATGACTTGAGATGTACCTCTCTGGACTATATGAAGAAAGATATGACTGAACCCTCAGATTATGTGTCCCAGGCAGGTGTGACCCAAGCCCTAAGCAGCATTCTACCTTCACCCAGGATGATACCACAATATAAACAAAAAATAATCACATTCAACAACTGGCTTAGTTTCTGATGTCAGTCCAGAGGAGTCCAGTATTTGTCAGCCTGGGATGACGCAGTCAACAGGCCACTCTTGCTTTGTCAGAAATGGTTTGCACCTGTCTCCTCTAGGCTTTCGGATACTGGCTAAGGTGCTTGCTTCCCCCATAGTGCCTTTTTAGGCAATGTCAAAACAACAAAATTTCTAACGTTACAAAATCCACTTGAGGCAAACACCTAGGAGTGTAAAGATGAAGCTGCACTCCCTGGAAGCACTACTCACTGTGGAAGATGCTGACATATGTGCAGTCACTGAGACATAGTTCAACGCCATAGAGAGCACCCCGACTGTGCAGGGCCACAATGCATTCCACACGTTCAGACATCAAAATCAGCATGAAAGAACCAAGGTGGAGGTGTATCCTTCTTCAATAAAGCCAAGTAAACCTCAAGACTGATTAAACCTTTATGACTCTCTCGAACTACCCCATGTCCAATTAACTATAGGCAAAATACCCTACCATATTATTGCTAGCTATAGGTCCCCTACCAGGAACCAAAAAAAGCTCACCGCCTTCCTGGACTTATTGGAATCACTCACCATACAGTCCCAAACCCTAGTCATGTGTTAATTTCACCTATCTTTCCATCAACTGGATGACATAAGCGAGTGCAAACACACTTGCCCAGAGGTTCATGGACCTTGCCAGTTCAAATGTGCTGGAACAGTTAGTCTGAACCCCCACAAGGGGCTCAAATATCCTAGACATAGTATTTACCAACATGTGAAGTCATTGCACTCCCCCCGCATGATGCTTCCATGGTAAGGTTGGATCATAAAACTGTCTCATGTGAAGTAACCATTGGACCTGACACCCCCACAGGAGCTAAAAAGCTCAAAAATTTTCCAAAGCAAACTGCAGACTACTAAGCAATGGTATACAAAGTTTTATACACCCCCGCATTCACAGACAGCAATGACTCCTATGCAGACGTGTAACCAGATGCCCTGTATAAACACTTAAGCAACTGTATAGACTCAGCTGTACCTGACTGGATCAAAGCCAGGTCCTCCTGAAAAAACAAACCACCCTAGCAGACCCCAAGTGTAAACAAGTTATATAACAAGAGGAAGAAATTGATGTCTAAGAATAAGAGGGAACTGGCTCCGAAGAGGAAGAATTCCCCCCACAACATGAAGAAGCAAATCAAACCTAGCAAAATCCTCTAAAGCTAATTATGAAGTCAAAATAGTATCCGTACCAAGGATAATCATAAGGCATTCTTTAACCATGTCTGAAATCTAAAAAGGAATGCCCCTCTATATGCAGAACTGGTAATAGATGGTAACACTCATACTGCACCGGAGGAAAATGGCAACATAATAGTTGACAGATTTGGTGCAAACTTCACCCCCCCCCCCCGGCCCCACTGGCCATACATGAAAGCATACCTCACACCAGTCCTCTGCCTAGTATCTCTAGACATCAAGTCATATCTGCGATCCCCGTGGCTAAAAACACAGCCTCAGTGGGACCAGATACCATCCCAGGTTGCTTACTAGGCAATCAAAAACAGGAACTAGTGGACCCACTTAGCATTCTCTTTAACCACAGCCTGAAAACTGGCTGTGTTCCCGAGGAGTGGAGAACAGTAACAGTAATCCCCTTGCACAAAGGGGGGGGGGCATCAACCAACCCTGGGAACAATAGACCCATATGTCTAACCAGTCTCATCTGCAGCACCATGGAAAGAATCATCATGGACCTTATCAACAAGAACATAGGTGACCTTCATACTCTAGATCCAACCTAATTTGACTTTGTTAAGGGTAAATCATGCTTATTCAACCTTGTAGTCTTCTTTGAGAAAGTCATTAAAACTCTGGATGAAGGTAAGACAGTGTATACCATCTATCTTGACCTAGCCAAGGCTTTTGAAACAAACCCCCACTTGAGTATCATTGACCAACTCTTCCAACTGGGGATTAACCCTTACATCACTAGATGGGTAGCCAATTGGCTTGCCATCAGAACACATATTGTGAAAGTTGGTGACTCCACCTTTACCAGTAGATCTGTCACCACTGGCAAACCACAAGGATAAATGCTGGGCCCTTTACTGTTCAGAATCTATTTCACAGAAGTCCAGGCTAAAGTAGGTGGCATTTGGCTTACCAAGTTCACTGATGAGTACAAATTGGGTGCAATCATTGTCTCCCCCAATGATCTTAAAATATTACAGGAAGGGCTAATAGACAAATGATCAGTGTCAAAGCCGTGGTCTAAAACTAAATGCTAAAAAAAGTGCATTATTATTTCCAATGGCAAAGTAGAATTCCCCGCTAATTACATTATTGAAAACACCCCCCCTCAAGCTTGAACCCAGTGGTGTGAGACCAGGGAACACATGTAGATGTCAATCTGAACTTAGACTACCAGGTTTCCACAGTGGTAAGGAAAGCCTTCTATGGTGCACATATCATAAGTAAGGGCATTGCATCCAGGTCTAAGGATGTTATAACTCCACTGTACTTGATCTTTGTCACATCACTAATTGAATACAATGTTCCCTATAGCATGTACCTCACCAGACACCTGCAGCAGCTGGAGAGACCACAGAGGTTTTCACCAAGAAAATACAGGGCCTCCAAACCATGATGTACATTGATAGACTGAAATCCTTGCCACTGTACTCTGTATAATATAGATTGCTGAGAGGTGACTTGTGCCTGGCATACAGGACAGTCCCTGACCCTACCCTGATGGAAATGCTGCACATCTGCAAATCTAATGGCACAAGAGTCGTCACTTGCTCTAAGGATCATAAACTAGCCTATGACATTAATAGAACATGTTGTTGAGACAGACATATCTCACAGAGACAGAATCTCCTATGCAATAAACTTTCACTTCACATAAAGCAGAGCACCTCACTGACCTTATTCAAGTGCAACCTTGACAGATATATGGGAGACCACAAATTCACCCCAGGGGTGGCACGCATGTCCTTCATGGACAGGGATAGTTGTTGTTGATCATAATAAATTTGCTGTGTGAATTATGTCCACCTAATAAGGACAATTGGGACAACTTAGGAATAACATGGCTAGGCTTGTAAGGGCTCTAGGGCTGCTAGCCTAGTAACCTCCTATTAACCTATAAACCTAAACAAAGTAGATGCGATCCCTAGCATAAATGTGTGACATATTTCAGCTAAACATGAGCATTGAGCAAAATTCAAATATAAAGCAGGCACAGCTGTATTGAGCAGCAGTTATATATTTCTTAATTGCTCTGTCATCTTGTTTTGCCTCATTATCATACTCAGCACTTCCTTATATAGTCATTAAACACATTATCTGGCCTAACTGGCTTGGTGTTCTAAACTGCACACACCAGGCTCATGGCCTCTCATTGCATAATTTTGCATAGCATGAAGCGACATTTCTTTTCCTGAATCCTGGCCTCTCTTTTAAGCACAAAATTACATTTTCTACATGCTAAATACATCTTACGATGAATAGACCAGCTTCCATGAGTTGGATGTATGAACCTTGTCAGATTAGACATTTTAATCTGATTAGGAAACATAATCTAGTATGACAGCCAGAATGGTGAAACAGCTAAACTTGGTTGTCAAAAAAGAGCAAAAATAAAAAAAAAGAGTAAAACCAACTGTGAGACAAATTTAAAATATACAAAAGAATGAGACATTATTAATAATTATTCTATGATATTATTAAAAATGCAGATGCATAGAATGAAGGAAAATCTTAAATTATTTTTTTTCATTGGGTTGAATTTCCAAGCAGTTGCACTTGGCAAGCTGAAACTTACAGAGTTGTAATTTGCAGAGTCAGAATGGAAGGCTTATATAAAATCCTTCACTACAAGCTATTTAACGTCTCCTCCATGTATTCCAGTTCTCCGTTTTAATCATTTTCCATTAGCCTCAATGGTCAGCTTTAATTGCCTGTGTTTCACATTACATTTATTTTATCTTACATTTTTCTTCCTTGCACTTTTGGGTTTGTGGGTTATTTTAGATGGTTTAGAGTATTTTGTGGTATCAATTTTTAAGTTTTTATGTGCAGTTTGGAAAGTTTTGATTTAGTTTTTAGTGTGTAGAATAAAGATGACAAGCTAAATGAATTTGGAGTTTTAGCAACATTGATGATGCATCACACTGTAGATAAACTGTTGATAGTAAACCAAGAGTGTTGAGATTGTTGACAATGCACCAAGAGTGCAGATCAACAAAAGTCTACAAAGTATACTATGTATATATATATATATATATATATATATATATTTTTTTTTTTTTAACTGAAACTATTTGGAAGTTCTGCAGTCTGAATGCTGAGTACCATTATGTAGAGAATGAATTGGTGAAAATCTGGGCTTACATAAATTAAGTCCAAGGCAACAGTTCTCGGAATATAGCCTTTTCTTTGAGTTAGGGAGATGTCAGAGTTGGTATAGGGGGCCCACTGTCAAAAAATAAGTTTAAAGGAGAAAAGTGAAGTCTGATATTTACTCTTCTGCATTTTTTTTGTCTTTTTTTTTTTTTTTGCAGTTTAAATAAGAAGTTTTTATCATGTGCTTTATCAAGCATCTACTTTATGAATAAAAGTTAGAGCTTTATATATGGATTGGATTCCATTTTTATTTGTACTGCAATGATTTTTGTACAAAATATGTCATAAATTTAGAGCAATGAATGAGGAATGTGAGGCTTTCCTATACATTGTAATGAGAAAATAAGTTATGTTTGCTTGACTTCAACTAGCCCATGTTAAACTTCTGATTGCTGTTTTCGATAAAATCATATTTGCTGCTATTGTTTCCAAGTTTTTATTGGCAGTGACTCATTGTTTTCTCAAATTTCCTCTTTCTGTGACCATAGAGTTGGAGTATATATATATATATATATATATATATATATATATATATATGTGTGTGTGTGTGTGTGTGTGTGTGTGTGTGTGTGTCTGTGTGTATGTATGTATGTTTTTAGAGGTGTGGTGGGTTTGTCCTCACCAACACCCCATCCATTTGAGACTCCACAGTGTGAGTCCTATAACTCTGAATAATTAAACTTGACTATTTTATGTTTTGAATAGATATTTTATACAATGACTGTTGGCCAACTTCTCACTAATCTTTTTTTTTTTTTAGGTAAATCTGACATCCGGTCTAAAACTTCTTTTCCTACAAGCTTTATGGGATGGAAAAGTGAGAAATCAGCAGAACTTTACTGCATCCATTGTGCAGCCTTTGTTTCAGACAAGGTTGAAACCATTCCTGTCTGTTATAACTCATGAAATCCTTGTATGTCTTCAGAATGAGTCAATGGACTGCAGTGCATACACTGAAATGTAAGGTTCTTGTGCCTTTTTCTTTTAAATGTTTACATTGAAATTTAATTTAATTTTAAATGTATTTTTTGAAACTAAATGCAGTGTCAATGCCTCAACAGGTAGCAAGCTCACCTTTGGTGCTTGAAGACTAGAAGACTGTGGGTTCCATTCCCATTCCAGGTGACTGGCTTGCTACCACCACAGTGCAGCACTGGGGGTTATTCAAATGAGAGATTAAACCAAGGCCCCACCTACTTGAGATGGTGACTGCTCTGGTGGATATAAAAGATCCTGCCCTACCTATCAAAAAGAGTAAGGGAAGCTCCCTGATGCCCTAGACACATTTCCCATTAGTAGTATAAATACCACCTCCGGCATCTCATGAAAACAGGTCAT
Organism: Protopterus annectens; assembly: GCF_019279795.1. Classification (NCBI taxonomy): domain Eukaryota; kingdom Metazoa; phylum Chordata; order Ceratodontiformes; family Protopteridae; genus Protopterus; species Protopterus annectens. The sequence continues at coordinate 592,929,158 of NC_056746.1, forward strand.
TAGTCTAATGGGGTTAGCCTAGTCAACAAAGGATAAATAAATAAAATAAAATATTCAAAATTTACAGGGACATGTCCAGTATGGGAAAACTTATGAAACATTGGAAAATAATAAATGGGTCACTACTAGCATAGAAAAAAAATCACAATTTTACCACAAAAGATTAGCTGCGCAGTGGAAATCCCCACGTATTAAAAAAATTGAATCATCAGATCGATATAATGTAGCAGAACATTATTGCAACCATATCTACATGAGTATATTTAAAGTGGCAATGTATGAGCATAGTAAATAAGGCTTTTAACTTCAGAAATGCAAGTAATAGATATTGTAATGCATATAAGCAATAAAACTGAGCATAAGTAAAATGTACCAAGCTTGGTAAACTTGCTTATATCAAACTACATTAAAAACAGAACAGGAACAAAAAAATTAATCTGAGATGATATCAGCAAGTTTATTAATGTCAAGAAACTTAACCCCCTCATGTATAAATTCCAAATGATTTATTCTTTCCACAGATGTATTGACTCCTGTTGACTCAAGATTCAAACTTTCCAGAATACCTGTATAATGTATGTTTAGCATCTTGCATCTTATCGCAAAACTTCTGAGGAAGCTCTTTCATCTAATAAGAGTGAAAGTTTAATGAACTGTTTAGTGTCTGCGAGTTTTATTTCATCCACTATACAATAGTTGAAGAAGTATATATATATATATATATATATATATATATATATAAAATGTCCTTTGTTATATCCTTTGGATAACTCCTATTTAAAAACTTCTGCTTTATTACCTAAAATTGATGAAAAAAATTCAACAGCCTCATTGCATAGTCTAAATATTGAAAAATGGCCATGCATAATGATAGTGATAATAACATATTTCCTGTAAACGGTATAGAGAATCGAAACATGTGCTTAGAAATGAAACTTAAATACAGGTTTGTGACTAGACTGTACTCACGGTGCATATATCAAATTATTTATATTAAGGCAGTAATGTTTCAGTTGCAAAGAGATAAAAAATGGCTTCACCTAGATTAGTGAACCTCCATAGATGCACATGGATAGAGGAATACACACACACACACACACACACACACACACACACACACACACACACACACACACACACACACACACACACACACACACACCACTTACCCCATTCCTGTCGCTATGTTGTGACATCTCTGATGTCCCCTTTTCCTACTATCATAAGTCAAGGATGAATACAGTCAGTTACTAATGTCAAATATTAGAGTTGCAACTTCATGCCCTTCATTAAATCCGTGATAGATCAAAAACTGTTATATTAGTGAATATCTAAGTTAGTAGGAAGAATTTTGTGCCACTATTACTTTAGGCTTCGTCTTGATTTCTTGCACTTTAAGGTAGAGAGAGATATGCTTACTGTTCCCTGTCCATCTCCCTCGTGAGTCATTAATTGTTCAAGGCAGTGTCTAATGTCCGCGATCCTCATTACATGTTAAAAAAAACTGCTTCATGAACTTGTCAAACAGGTTAATGCTGAAATTTTTCTTTGTGGCAAATGTGTAAGGTTTGAAGCGTTATTCAGCCACCTGTACTTGATATAATTTCTTTTTTATTTTATTTTAATTTATCTCCCTGGTGTCTAGTGGTAGCACAGAGGACATATATTCTCAGTGGGAAGTTACAGGGTTTGAACCCTTGTAGTACCTTTAAGGTATGCTACTTATAGTATTCCTGGTGTCCACTGGTTCCCAGCATCACCTTTTTTTAAGTAAAGTAGCCTTGGTTTCTGGTATTCACACCAAACCCACATCTTTAGAGTTATCCCTGGTGTCTAGTAGCTCCTCCATCCCTGATGCACATTATGTTTTAAGTGCCTTTAAGTCATGAGATACCAAAGAGTTATTTCTTGATGTCTACACTTATGATGATTGCATTTGTGAAACTGTCCACAGCTTGGAGAGCTGTTGTTTTCCCTATATTAATGACTGGACTGATGTGCTAAATAATGTTAGGCAAAGAGCAAATGGAACAAATTTAGGAAAGGGAGCATTTATTGTCAGTAAATATTACTGAACCCCTATTGAATAAGACAGTACTGCCGTCAACCTTGGAATCCTGGATACAAGTCTTCAGCAATCTGAGGATTAGAGCAGACAGAAGAAAATTAAAAAGAAAGAAAGAAAGGAAGGAAGACGTTCATAACAACAAGTAAGAAAAAGAAACTGATTAATGTCTATAAAGCAAAGAGAATACAAACTAAAACGGGCACTGTCTTGTTATGTAACACACAGATTACAGGGAATGGTAACATTTTTCTACTAGAAAACTTTCAGTCTGCAGAAAAAGGCATAGTTTATCCAAAAGAGAAAGTAGAAACAAGAGGAAAGGTGCAGCTAACAAGGGTGAAATCAAAACTGACATGGAAGGATTGAAGAACATTACTGTAAGAAAAAAAGAGGAGAAAGACAGAAGTTGACAACATGAATCAAGGCAGAAATCTTGAAAGAGCAGGTGGTATTGCTATTATTTATAAAAACAACTTAGAAATAATTCTGTCCCATCTAAATATCTCCAAATTTAATAATATTTAACTTCAGACTGCATACCTGAAAATCAACCAAAAGAAATCTATATGTATCTCAATAGTATAGATAACACCAAGCAACAACATTACCACAGCTGAGAATATCCTACACTGGACATTTGACCACATTCCCCAGGAAACCTTCTTCTTAGGTGACCTAAATATAGACTTGCAATCCATAAACAGCAGCAACCCCAAGGACTGTATTCACCTATTTGGCTTCACCCAACTCATAAGCTCTACCACTAGAATTAACAAAAGCACTAAGCGACTATCCACACTTGATGAGTTATTGACAAACAGCCCTCATAATGTAAAAGCTTCTGGTTGCTTACCAGATACTATAAATGACCACATCGCAACCTATGTAATCAGACAACAATAACATGGTTCACCCCAATAAATAATCTATAAACAAGTAAACAATTTAACCAAACTTGACAAAGACACTTTATTACAGTTCTGTATCACTACAACTAGAATGTATTAGGAGCAATGCCCCTAGATGAACCAGCTACTCAATTACACCCTCCAAAAATATTAAATGATTTAGCACCAGTTAGGACAAGAAGGGTTAAATCTAACAAAGCACCGTGGCTGACAAAAGAGACCAAACAGCTCATGCAGCAAAGGATAAAAAGTATAGAAAGAATGGTATAAGAATAAAACACAACATGCTTATCAAAATTTAAGAAATCTCAGAAACTACAGAAAGATTGTTGTTAAATCTGACAAGAAATCATACTACATTCTTCTTCTTCTTCTTTTGGCTTTTTCCCGGTCAGGGGTCGCCACAGTGGATCATCTGTCCGCTCAGGATTGGCAGTGGAGTTTTTTTACAGTGCCAACATCCTTTGTCTTTTCAAATCCAAGAACTGGGGATTTGTCAGAAGAGAAATCACTTGGTGAAGACAGCAAATATTCCTAAATCTAGGTCTTTCTTCTCCCTCCCTGGTCCAAAGCAGTCACCACAGATGCTTTCTACTTTGTCTAGAGAGCAGGTTCAGGAGGGATAAAAGTGCAAGGGGTTTGGGACACCAAGGACAGACACAAGCACATAAATATAAGAAAGATGCTTGCTTTGCTCAAGGTACACGACTCTCTGAATCTTTTTTGGTTTCCAGTACCTCTTCAAGTTGTTACAGACAATGCTACAGTCATATAGCACATCAACAGACAAGGGGGAACCAGGTTGTACTACCTTTGCAGGCTAGTCATTTTAGCTTGGGATACAACTTCACAGCACAATCTCATTCTATGGGCATCCTGCATTCTGTCAGAGCAAAATTATGTGACAGACAAGCTGAGCAGGACAAAGACAGACCTACACATACACGGGGGGGGTTCCAAGATTTGGTGTATCTGTGAGGAGTTCCTCATATAGACCTATTTGCCTCCTCTCTGAACAATCAATTAGCACAATTCTCCTCCAGATCTTCATGCAAGAATGTCTGGAAGACAGATGCCTTTTTTTTTCCTTGGACTGGAATGTTCCTGTATACTTTTAATCCTTTCCATTGATATCCAGGAGATAAATTCAGAAGAAATCCCCCATGATCATTATGGTGACTCCTTTATGGTCCAGCTAACATTAGTTTTCCTTTTTTTTTTTTTTGGAAATGGCCAAGGGCAATTACCGCAAGCCACCTGACAGACTGGATCTACTCACAAAACATTGGTGGCATTTGATACAGCACTACCCCAATCGACTACAATTGACTGCCTGGATGACAGGGTCTTAACCCATTGAAGCACCTGTTTACTGAGGATGAGCAGCAGGTACTAACAGAGACAAGAAAGCCTGCTACTAGAAACTCATATATTAGCAAATGGAAAAGGTTTTCCTAGTTCATAAAGAAAACACAGCAAACACCCATTCAGGGCTAGTTGTTCTCTAGTTTTACAATATTTGTCTGAGTTACTGTCCTATTACCTTTCTTACTCCTTCGTCAAGGTTAATTTAGTGGCCATTTCAGCATGTTTGCCCATTTCAATACATTCACATGTCAAAATATTTTTGAAAGGGGTTTTGTTTGCATAAGAGGCCTTAAAGAAAACTGGTAGCTACTCCTTGAGATGTTAATTTTGTGTTATAGAAGGTAGCACTTCCTCCGTTTGAAGCAGCTAATCTGGGTGACTTGAGGGTCTTAACATAGAAAGCAGTTGTACTGATTGCTCTGACCTCTGCAAGAACAGTATCTGAGTTGCAAGCTGTTATGGCTAGTCAACCCTACCTCATTCTCCACAGAGACAGAGTTCCTTTGAGAACTAATCCTTCTTTTATGCCTAAAGTGGTATCTGAGTTTACTTAAAGCTAGACTATCCATCTCCCCATTTTATTCCTGAACCTAAAAATGAGGTTGAAAGGATAACCATGCAATGGATGTCCAGAGAAAACTCAAATACTAGCTTGGCTGAACTAAATCTTTCAGCTCTTTGGATCATTTGTTCATTTCTTGTGAAGGTAAGAAGGGACAAGCTGTGACAAAACAGACTGTTTCTAAATGGTTGTCTAAGGCTATTACCTTTTATTATACTTACCACAACAAAACTATTCCTGGCAGGGTCAAGGCCCACTCTACTAGGGACTTGGCTTTATGTATGTTTTTTTTCGAAAGGATGGATTCTAGAAGTATTCTGGAATCTGAAAATTGGTCCTCTGTGCATATTTTTGCAAAGAACTACAAGCTTCATTCTTTCTCTAGGTCTAGATCACTCTTTGCTAGGTCAATTCTCCTATTCTACCTCCCAAATGTAGTAAGCTAGAGTCATCTACCCATATAGATAAGGCTTTTGCAGCAGCTATGAATATGATGAACACAGTACAGTTGTGTAAATAAACTTACCGTAACAGTAGATGTTTGGATGATCACAGCTGCAATCTTTTTTTTCAGTTCAACTCAAGCCTGGAAGCTTCACAGGGTTCATATGGTTTGCAGGCAAATACTAGGCTATCAGCCTACAGACTATTACTAGCCTAGCCAATAATTAGAGGTCAGAATCAAATCCTGTGTCTTGTAGGAGCTGGTCGGCTGTTATATCCTATTCAGGATTCAACTCTATATAGCTAAGGCTACTGCAGCAGTGATCATTTGAGCAACTACTGTTATGGTCACTTTACTTGTACAACTGTACTTTGGTCAGCTTTGAGCATTAAGCTTTCGACACAAATTATTTTAGTCTTTGAAAGAAAAAAATAAGGCTATATTTATGTCCTTACCCATAATTTTTTTCAGACCTTCTTTGGATCACAAAGTTGGAGAAAATCTCTACAGTGCAACACAGAGCATCACAAACCCATTGCTTCTGCAGCCTAGCACCCCCACAGACACTTAGCTTAGTTCAGTTATTTGCTCCAGTTATTCTGCAGCAGTGTTATTCGGTTAGATTGTGCTGAAAGGATGGCGGAACAAGTTAATGTCTAAGACAAAGTGTGAAAGTGGAGGAAAGACGTTATCTGTCTAGATAATGCATGTACTCCAGGATGCGGGCTCAGGAGGAATCACTATACACTGTGGGGGGCTCTATGGAGCTCCTATTTCACTTAATTACAGCTCTGGCGATTGCAGTTTGTCATCTGAGGTGTTTGTAGTTGATGAAGTAGTTAAATGGTTGTTTTCAAAATGTAAGGCATATGTATGTACATAAGCATCTTTGCCTTATTTAAGAAATGGTATCAGAAATCTGCAAAACTCTTTTGAGGAAGCAAATGGCTTTGATACTGTTGTGAAAGAGCATATTTAAAGTCAATAAAATTTGAAACTTCACTTCTGTGCATGCATTGGAATGCATTTTCTACCAATAGTTATCATGTCCATCCGGCACAATAAGATTTTTCAATGCTCAGTTGTCAAACTATATTATTTTCTAGCCTGTGCATTGTATGTTTTGGTAGTTGACATTTTTTTTTTTACTATCAGACTGATGTTTCTGAAAATTTTCACTTCTGAGCAGCTCAGACATTAGGGGCATTGTTTTCCCATAAACAAGATGATAGCATATGTGACATAAGCTGATCAGAAAGGTGCCATGATTTGTTTTCTGTGTAGCATGCCATAAATAAATCCATTCAGACAAGTCCTCGGGGGAAAAATAGTTTTCTTTAATATCACCAGCATGCTTTGTCTATATACTATTTGTTTTTGCATGTCTGCCATTTCAGTGTAATATATTTAATAAGACAGAAAGCGAGAGAGAGAGAGGGACAGAGAGAGAGAGGAGAACTATACAGGAAATACTTTAACATTTTAATAGTTAATTTGTAATCATATTTTCTCAAAAGCTAACAAAAAGTACATCCAGATATTCTTGTGATGTTTGATTACAGCTTCTGCAAAACAATAGAAGAATGAAAATTAAATACCATAACTCCAATATGCATCACTCTGCTCCTTTCTCATCAGATTATTTCTGATGGGGTAGATTTAATCCAGACCAAAATTTTCATAGGTTCATAGGATGATACTAGGCTATTGGCCCAGAGGCCCTTATAAGCCTCTCCAAGAATTGCACCCATGTTCCCACAAAGTCAGCACCTGTTTTCCCTGTCCATCAGGGTCACAGGTGGAATCCCAGAGGTATATTTTCTGTTTCCCATCATCCAGGTTCCTCTTAAAGAGGGCTAGTACTCTGCTTGACATGGAGAAGGAGTCTATTCACAGATGGGGGAGTTGTTGGGACACAAATCTATCCTGCCAACAAATTCTATTAATGTCACAAACCAGGTTGAGGCCTTGCATGTAGGTTGCACAAGTGGAGTTTGTCTTATGGATATGCAGCAACTCCATCAAGGTTGAGCCTGAGATTGCCTTGCATGCCACACACAGGTCACCTCTGAGCAGTCTGTATGAGAGTGAGTAGAGGGATAGGGCTTTTAGCCTAACTGTATAGGATAGGTGTTTAAGACCCTGGATTTTCCTGGTCAGGAATCTCTGTGGTTTCTCCAACATGCAGCATGTGCTTTGCAAGGTACATTATGAAGGGGGCATTGTACTCGATAATGGGTTATGACCTCCTTGTTTCTGGATGAAATACCTTTAATTATGCGGTGGGCCATGTAGAAAGTCTTTTGTACAACAGAGGCAATGTGGTGGTCAAAAGTCAGGTTGCTATCAACCTGGATGCCCAAGTCTCTCATGGCTGACCGCATGCTTAGTACGTTATTAATGTGATAATTAGTGGGGTTGCCATTTTCCCCAAAAGGGATAATGATGCATTTCTTGACATTAAATTTGAGGCCATGCTTCTGGCACCAGTCATTAGTTTGTGCAAGGCCGTCTTGGAGGATGTTCACATCACTAGGGGAATTTATGACAGTGCTCAGCTTGCAGTCCTCTGCATACTTGGTTAGCCACAGACCACTGGTTTTGGCATGCACCTCAGAGAAGTATATCTCAAACAGTAGAGGCTCCAAGACTGATCCTTGTGGTATGCCACTTGTTACGGGCCTACTACTAGAGGTGACTTCCCCTATTTTGACTGAGTGGGTTCTAAAAGTGAGCCAGTTAGCTACCCATCTGGTAACATATGGGCTGATGCCTAGCTGGGAGAGTTTATCTATTGTGCCCAAGTGGGGAATAGTATCAAAGGCTTTGGCTAGGTCAAGGCAGGTGGTGTGCTCTGTCATTCCTAGTAACTGAATATCAGCTGGATACAACAGTGAGTGAAATAGTTTCTGAATTAACATGCCTTATATTAGCATGGAAATGAAAATTTAGGGTTGATAATGAATGTAGGAATGTTATATATCCAAAACTAAAAAAATAGATCTGAACAGCTAATCAGTTTTATTATGCCATTACCATTTATATAACTGTTAAAAATCAGTTATCTATGAAATATGCAAATTGTGTTAGTTTTCATGATTTGAACTATATGTTGCTTTTTCCTGAAACATAGTTTTCATTTGTTTCAGAGTTAAAGGGTTGAACAATGTATTCAGTGACATGACTTCTGATACAAAGAGTGCAGTTTATAACTATTTTCTGCTACCTTTCCTCCAAAAAAATTCCACAGGTGAGTATAATATTAGTGTCAACATATTTACAGTAATGTAAAATAATATTTAAAATACTGAATGTTTATGCTTAAACAGAAAAGTCTAATCTTTTGAGTATTTCTTGTGATTCATTTTGTACACAAGAGGACATCCTATATAGAATAGATAGGAAACTGCAAGCAGAAGAGATGCTGAGCTGATCCTGACAGTGTAGGATAGCATGCAATGGTGAGATTCAATGAAACTGACTGATCTCAAGTTGAATTACTTGATAGCCATGTCTCAAACCCAAGTTTGTTATGAATTATATTTTGTTCCTTTTCTTCTTCAAGAAAATAAGTCACTGTAATAGGAAATCAAAACACTTAGGTTTACCCACCTACAGTCCTCCTTTTTTCTGTCTGGTTAGATTTTTCACCAGTAGTGGCTATATTCTCAGAAGGGACTGGCACAGGTCTTGGACCTTTGAAGGTACTGATGCAGGAGGAATACTGTTTCCTTATATATCCAATGTTGCTGTCACTGTTTCTAGGTACTAGGGATCCATAATCTTGTCTGACAGAATGTTCTGGGTAGCGTCCTTCTCAACTTTTTATTATTTTTAGTAATTTCTTGAAGCAGTATCAAAGAAAGCCTAAAAGTATCAATTGGAAGAAATATATCCAGAAACTATGTGAACACCAGTCCTTATGGGGCATGCAGGATGTTAGGGGACACAATCTGCAGGTGTAATGCAGTACTGGCTGTGGGACAGCATGTGTGTGTTGGTGGCTGGGGGGCATTAAATACCATTCTATAACCACGCAGGCCTGGTATTGCTCCACAGGGGGTTGAAAGCAAATGCATTTCTTTTATCTGTTACAATGATTATTTTTGGAGAGGTGTAGCACAAAGTGTACTTCATAACTATGGACTTTATGGTGATAAATCCATATCATGTTTTTTTATGCCCATTTGATGGCCTCCATACATATACATGTAAGAAGCCCTATGTCAGGCATACTAATAGGTGTCACTGACATGCTTGAAGGTGGTCTAACTTAGGCCACAGACTTTGCTTTGCTGCACATATACTGAGGATAAGATTCCTGCACCAGTTGTGAAATTTCATGAAGCATGCTCATTTTGGCTGGCATTGATAGTGTATGGTACCTGCTGGCGGGGTGACATACAATGGCAGTCAGATTCAGTGTTAGGTCCTGAGCATGTCAACACATCTGGGGATGGACAGGGTACAGGGGAATAGAATTTTACCCATCTGCACTTTTGTGGCAGCATGTGTGCTGTTGTGGGCACTAGGCACAGAGAACACATGACATGCTCTAAATATTCCAGTGTTTTGTAAACTTTGTCTTACACATTAATACTGCTTCTTATTGTATGTGTCAAGACAACACAAGCTACCATACCATTATGACTGCCACTGAAAGGCAAGCATCTGTACAGGTAACATATTTTTACAGGCACTTTGTGGGTGACAAGTACAAGAATCTATGATAGCATTGCACATTGTTATGTAATGCTGAGATATGGGTAGTTGAGAGGGGTAAAACATGCCCACCTCTTTCATGAGTATATATTTATATTTACAGGTATACATGTCTGGCAAAGAAGAGGAGGAGAAAGAAGTTCTCCCAGACAGAGAATGACATTTTCTGGTGAACAGGGTTAGCAGGTATTTTAGACTGATAAGAAAGACCATGCCTTTTGCAAGCATGTCTGGAGTGACATTGTTGAGTAGCCAGCCACAAGTGAATGCATGGCCAGCTGTAATTTAAGGTCAGTGACATGACTGGTTATACAGGCAACAAGACAATCCACCTGGCAGAGAAGCAAAGGGCCACATATGTGGGTCCACTAACAAAGTCATCCTTAATTACCATGGAAGAGTTCCTGGCATCTTTGTCTTGGGGGGGCATGACAGGTAACTAATTGATGGTGGAAAACTTGACCTGGGTGCAAAACCTCATCATATACCTTATTTGTCAGATGGGAATGCCAAAGATAGGTATGGCCTAAAGTGTAGGACATGCCATTCATTCCGCCTGACTTAGAACCATACAACTTATAAGTCTAGCTATTTTATTGTTGCAGCACATTGGAATTACAGTAACAATATATGTCTGCACATGTTGTGTTGACTATAGATTTGGCAGTACACTCTGCATTCACGGTGTAAAATCAGTTGGCCGTGAATGTTTGAGAAGGGTCCACTAATGCACTTAGCTGTGTTTATGTAATTTTACAGACACTTTGGTGTCAGGTCCCTCCATTACAGATATAGACTATCTGAATCAAATGATGAGATGATGATGATGATGATGGCTGACACATACTGGTACAGTCTGGAGTCATAGTCTCAATTTCAGACATAAGTAATGTGACATTTGTATTCCATCCCCCTTCCTCTGACACTACTACTGTACTTATGCAACCCATCTCTCATTCCCAGGATGCCACAGACGGACAGAAGTGAGTTGACACATCACCTCATAGCAAACTGTTTTCTCCTGTGGGAGAGACATCCTTGGTTGCTGGCAGGTCCCTTGAGCATGGGGAGGGTAGTCAGGGTCAGTATACTGATTACTGGCAACATTGTGGGTACTACCCCTTTCCTGAGAAGATTGTGTCTCCATGGCCAACATGGAGTATATGTAAATGATTATCATTGTTCAGGGAAAGGCAGATACCAATACAGATGCTGCAAAGCTGATTGAGGTGGTACATGGTCTGTATAATAATCTGTGAGAGGTCTTCATTCATTTATGCAGCATATGCGAAAACCAGCATAGGGAGTCTGTATGATGCAGATGCCCCTGTGGGGCTGTCCATCATAGGCATTGTCATTTTCATGGCCAGTCCTCTTTCACTTCCAGTATGGAAGCCCGCCATGATGGGGGGCTGAAGACACAGTCTAGGCCCTGTAGCATTACCACCTTCACACCTCCAACCATTGCTAAGGGCACTGCAGGACACTATGGAGACTGGCATGTGTGGGGTGCTCATACTGATTAAACCTGTAGTTCATCACACCCTTCACACTTACATTCTCTGTGAGTACTGGGGATCATGCCTGTGATGATCACTGTGCAGGGTGCCCATGTGGACAGAGACATGCATGTTTGGCACACAGAACTCCTGAGTGTGCCTCTGTCAAAACCAAATATAGTGCTGCATCCTCTCCTGATTTCTGCACACTCGTGGACACCCACCAGCACTATACAGGTCTTTTCAGGTACACCACACTGCAGACATCATTCCCTGCCTGACCAGCCTTCTTGGCACCCCACAATCACCACACCAAGAGATACACATTCACACAGCAATAACTTCTACTCCCTACCACACACACACACACGCACACACACGCACGCACGCACGCACGCACACACACACACACACACACACACACACACACACACACACACACACACACACACACACACACACACACACACACACACACACACAATGATAAGTTTGCCCTGCCCTTAGTACTCTGTTATCAGGCAGTATGTGTCTAATGCATAGTGTGAACAGACCATACACAGTTATACTATTGCATATGTCATTGCCAGTGCTGTAAGTTATGTCTGCTATGACCCATAGCTGCGAACTAGATGCTGCCTATTAACCAGTGTAATGGTGTACTGTGCCTTCCCCTACCTTATATGTTCATCCCTTGTTTCCAGCTCCTCCATGAGCTCCTTAACAAGTACATTTTCCCTGTTGACTCCAAGACTACTTCTTCATGAATGTCTATCCTTTGCTGCATTTGTTTGCATTCTAATATGTTGTGTAATATTACACATATAGTGAATATTTTGCTTCATGTTGTTGGATCATATTGCAGGGCACTACCAGACCCATCTAGGCAGTAGACTTTGATTTCATCATTATAAATATTTCTGATCTTTGACAGGGCTGGTTTGGATGCATTCTCTGCCATAGTCTGTGGGTTTCCTAATTGTATCATTAGCTATAGTTCCGGGGCATATTTAGTATTGCCCATAAGATGACCTGGCAGAAATCACCCCATACAAATTGCTGATATAAGTCAGCTGTGTGCCAGAAGAGGGAATGTTTGGCACTGCCTGGATTATATATTCACACATTGAATATTATATCCTTTCAAACCACAAGAAGTTAATAGAGTAGAATTTTCAACGGTTGATATTCCATGTTCCTTAGCTGGAGACTTGATGGCAATGTGGGTGCAGTTGGTAGGTTCTGGTGCCTTAGAGAAATGAGCTATTTCATTAAATGATTGCATGGTATATCCTCTGTGGTACATGGGAATGACATATACTTTGCCTCTTGGTGTAATTAAGATAGTGGTGTAAATCCTTGAGGGAGATGCCTGGGATACACCCACTGTGTCCCATGCTGGCCACTGAGAGGTCCCAGTTGCCGGTATTCACAAAGCTACACATACTTTAGTATCCACAGGCTGGTAATGAGGGTAAAATATCTCTAGCAGCTCCTGCATGCTGTCTCTGTCCACATGATAGTGGTCCACTACTTTTGTGTCATGGAGAGGATGGAATGATAGGTGCAGCTGGATGATTCGATTACATCATGGGTGACAGCATGCAGCTCATTTTCTACTGACTGCAAGAACAGCCTCATGCAATTACATATATGTTAAAGCAGTGGCTACCCTTAATATGTTATTCTGGTCTTTATCTCAGAAGTGCAAGATTTCACCATGGCCCTCATTTTACTAGCTCTGCTCCTTTCTATCAGACTGTATACTAATTTAAATAGTCTGTTGGCTCAGCAATTGCGCTGTGTCTCCGAATTGGCTCTGCCCTGTGAGCGACTGCTCATTTTGCTATATACCTACCAAAGTGCTCTATTTGTTTCTGAATCCTAGGGATTGTTTAAAATGAGGCATAACTTGTTGACTGGTTATTGTAGGCAAATTGAGTATCTCTGTGTCTCTTGAATACTAGTCCACTGCTACCAGGTTATTTTCCCCAATATGTTCACTCAGATCTGCTGCAGAACTTTGTATTAGCCCTTCTGGCAATGGAATCATAAAAGCAGATTTACACCTTTGTGTTTGTTTATGTTCAATGAAGAAATGACACATAGACACATTTCTGGTTGTACCAGTGCCAACTCACATTCCTGCTGTCTCTCTCTCTCTCTCTTTCTCTCTGTCTGTCTTTCTTTGTCTGTCTATCTCTACACATGGTAAATCACTGATTTTACTTTTGCATTTGTCTCAGGACATCTGTTTTTTGCCAATCCAGTTTCATCTTAGTACAACAAGAGACCTTCATACTCTGAGAAGTGAGCTTTCACAACAAAATATATGTACAATGATTAATTGTCTGCGTTTTTGTACCTGGCCAGCCATTATGAACAAAGACATTTAAATTCTGTAGATATGCATCATGCTTAGTTGTTTCTCTAAGGACACATATCCTGTGGGAAGACAATGCTCTGCTTGACAGTATGACTTGTACACATGCTCTTACATCCTCTTCAGTTTCTGATTATATTGCCTTAGTCACTTGATTCCTGGAGAGGGTATTTTTCATTAATGCTTTCCCTAGAACATGCACTGCTTTAATATTAAATCCTCTAAGCCTCATCAATAGTAATTGACATTTTGGAACGATCTTATCCTCATCATGAAAATTTTTCTGTAGTGCCAGTTGTTCATAATCTGTCTCCAGGAAAACTGTCCAGGCCTGTAGGGAACATGAAAAGTGCTTACATGCTGAAACTATTGCTAGGCAATCCTTTTCACTATCTCTACTCATTGCCTGTTAATGTTTTTTTGGGGAGTGTAGATTTTCACAGTGAAAGCATTTAGATATTGAAGTAAATCTAAAATATAACCATCAATTATATGAATCCTCCAGTTGAAGGAATGAAAGCTGTCAGCTTTCTGCAGTTTGAGTCAAAGGGTTTGATATTATACAATGACTGGCCATTAATTTTCAAAAAACTTGCAAAACTGGACACTTGAAACCAATGGGAGAGACACAGACAAAACTAAAAGAATAATGAGCTATGTTATGAAAAACTAGAGAAATGTACCTGATTACCTTCAAACTATCCTGGTATCTTTTTTTTAATTAAAAAAAAAAAACAAAAAACAAAAAAAAAAAACAATGGAGATCTTCCTTTCTTTCTTGCTTGCTATACACAGCACCTGTCACACAGCACTGATGTACTGCATAAGAGTGGGAGCAAAAGTCCCATATGCATGCGCAGTACATAAAAAAAAAAAAAGCAGCGGGATATCCGAGGAAAACAGAACACCACAGAGCTTTCATACAATTACAAGATTTAAGAAAAGTAAGTAATTTCTTTCTTAAATAATGTATAATAGCAATAACCAACTCTGTGGTGTGGTATATTATAGCAATAACCCACGCCTGGGTGTGGGTAATGCTGTATTTACTCACGGTTTGTGTGGCTTGGTCACGAGGGCGAAGACCGAGTGGCCAAACAAAGACAATTGTGGGTAAATCCAGCATTACCCACACCTAGAAGTGGGTTATTGCTATTATACAATGACATTATTTAAGAAAAAAAATACTTACTTTTCTTAAATAATGGCATTGTATAATGCTTCCTTGCTGCCCTTCCGCAGCTGTCTGGTATTCTGCGGCAGTTCTGATGCACTGCGCATGCGTATGCTTATGCAATACATTAGAGCTGTGGGTGGAAGCAATGGAGAAAGCAAGATCTCTGTTGCTTTTTACAAATTGTCTCAGTATGTTAAAGGAGTTTAACATAGCGAGACAGCTTTACAAAAGCAACGGAGATCTGAAAAAGCAACGGAGAAAGGAAGATCTCCGTTACATTTTTTAAAGCTGTCTCGCTATGTTAAACTCCTTTAACATAGCGAGACAGTGTCTAAAAAGCAACGGAGATCTTGCATTGTTCGTTGCTGTAAAAAAAGACATACTAATGGAAAAAGTCCAGGCGACCAGACCTTTTTCCATTAGTATAAGTCTGATTTACAACATGCATGCTGACCAATCAGTGTGCACGTTTTGGAATATTAATGGGGGGTCATTGTATAATGAAGATTTACCCACGGTTGTCTTTGTTTAATCACTGAGGCTTCACCCTTGTGATTATACCACATCAGCTGTGGGTAAATCTTCAATATACCATTCCCATGTCATTGGTTGTTGCTATAATACTCACTGGATGTATGTAAAGTGTTGAACACTCTTGCCCCAATTAACTTGGATGCTATATCTTCCAAGGTAGACATGATTAACCTCTCCCTCTTGATCACATCATTAAGACATTTTAAATTAACACTATTTCCAATTTATTCATCCCACTTTAATACTGGTATCACTGTAGAACATCAGTCTGTAGGTTCTACAGTCCTTTCAATTAACCCAAAAGGGTGCATCTTTTTCAGCCTTGCATCTATCTTGCACAGGATGGGGAGAACCACTCTGGTGGTATAGTGAAGGCATAAGGAACTCTGCTTGATTTAAAGCAGATAATTGTAGGATCCCAGTTTAGGAGTCCACCATTAACAAGTATTTCAGCATGTATTTCTTCAGTTTTGGCAATTAAACCCAATTTACATGTGGTGGCTCTGTGCAACAACTTATTTACATAAGTACCTAACAAGATCAAAAAATCATATTTGGTCCCTTCCCACTCAGTCATGGTTAGGACCTTCCCCTTGTTTCCAAGCTTCCTGCCTGGGCTGCAGGCTTCTGCTTCTACTTAGGTTCATAGGTTCATAGGTAGGTACTAGGCTATCTGCCCGAGGGCATTTATAAGCCTAGCCAGAGTGTGTCGACCCATTGATTAATTAACTGATCCTCTGTCAAGCAGAGCCAATGAAGTGATCACAAGGGTGTATTTTCTGTTACCCATCCACTCGTCAAGGTTTCTCTTGAAGAGTGTTAGTGAGGGGCACTGCCTGATATAATTTGGAATTTTGTTCCAAAGCATGGGGAGTCTCTGTGACAGGAATCTATCCCTCCAGCATGTTCTATTTATTGTTGTGGCAAGGTTTAGCTCACTAGAGTGCATGGCTTGCAGTGACTTGGATTTCTTTAGGTGGAGCATGTCCATCAATTCTGAGTTGGACATGACTTTGTAAGTCAGGCAGAGATCACCTCTGAGTAAGCGATATGCCACTGAATACAGCTGGAGGTTTTTCAGTCGGGCTGCATAGGACATATGTTTGAGACCAGTAATCCTCTTGGTGAGGTACTTTTGTGGTCTTTCCAGCTGTTGGAAGTGTCTTGTGAGGCACATCCCAAATGGGGCATTGTACTCTATGATGGGTCTAATGAGTGACGAGTAGAGGGGCACTATAACCTCTTTATTTCTAGATGCAAACCCTTTAGTAATTACATGGGCCACATAGAAGGATTTCCTAACTACTTTGGCAATATGATTGTCAAAGGAGAGATTACTATCTACCTGAGTCCCCAGATCTCTTATTACCTCTTCTGTATTAAGGGGACTGCCACCTATGTGGTAATTCGTGGGTGTTTTGTTTTTCCCAAATGGGATAACTATGCATTTTTTGGCATTTAGCTTGTGGCCATGACTTTGACACCAGGTGTCCATCTCAGTAAGGCCCTTTTCTTTTGGAGGATGTCCATGTCAGCCAAAGAGTCAATTATAGCTCCCAGTTTGCAGTCATCGGTGAACTTGGTTAGCCATAGTCCTCCTGTGTTTGCTTGTACTTCTGAGAAGTATATGCTGAACAGTAGGGGTCACAGGACCGAGCCTTGCGGGACATCACTTGTGACTGGTTTAGAGTCGGACCTGGAGCCCTCTATTCTTACCGTGTGAGTTCTGTCTGTAGGCCAGATGGCAACCCATCTCATGACATAGGGGTGTATGTTCAGGCTGGTGAGTTTTTCTATAATACCCGAGTGGGGAATGGTGTCAAAAGCCTTGGCAAGGTCAAGGTAGGCTGTGTGAACCACCTTTTCCTTGTCTATGGCCTTGGTGACTTTCTCAAAGAAGTCAACCAGGTTTAGTAGGCATGATCTGCCCTTAACAAAGCTGAACTGGGTCGGGTCAAGTGTTTGGAGGTTCCCAATGTCTTTGTTAATGCGTTTTGATAAACTGCTTATGTTTCAGGATGATTCTATACACAGCATGTGACATCACAATTCTTTCTGTTCCTCTGTCTATGTTAAATAATGTTGGTGTGCCATGACTTGGAAATCTGACATGACATTTTTAATGTAACTGCTTCATTACAGGGGATCACTCTGGGGATCACTTCTGTGGCTCTGCTCTACAGGGGCACAGGAAATTAACTTTCTTGGGTGGCGTAAGCCAGGGAACCTTGTTGGCTTGGCTTACTTAGGCCCTTGGGCCAATAGCCTAGTACCTACCTATGAACCTATAAACCTATTACAAAACCAAAAAAAATATCTTTACATTTTCCTAAGTTTTAGCTTCTGTTGCAAAGTCTCTTACATGTTTAGCCTTATACAAAACTACAAAATTCTCAGTTTTGTTACATTTTGACACATTTTGCTTCACACTGCAGTGCTTTAGAAATCCTATCTATTATCTGGTTATCTTCAATGCCACTAAATTCACAGCATCACAGCATTCTACCTGTTCAAACAAATGTCTCATAAACACTTCAACAGACTCACACCTTTATTGCAAACATTGAACCATGCTATTTCATGTATTTATTTATTTGTTTACTGACATTTGATTACTGGTAAAGTCCAACTGAGTAAATGCCCATTTTCAGTGGAGGCCTGGGGAGAAAAGCTCCAAATTGTTACAAAACATTTTAAGAACAATAATTTTACAATCTTCAAAAATAAAACACAAACATATTCAGTTTAAATAATTATAACAAATCAGACATAATATAAAAACATTGGTTAAGAATCAATACAAGGTATATAACAATCATTTAATATTTAGAGAAATTTTAGACAGTTTGTAGAGAAACTCAAATTAAGTTTGTGTAATACAAATAGGAATTGCAATATGAAGTAAAGGAAAAACAGGCTGATGATATATTTAGAGAAGAAAATTAGATAGCAGTAAGGAAGTAAGTGAAGAAGGGAAAGAAATGGGGTATAATGAATGAAAATGTATTTGTTCACATTTAGGGATACAGGTTTTCCTGTTTTTGAGCAAGAATAGAGCCAGATTTTAGCTAGGAAGTCTTTCAGAGTGGTTTTGAAGGATGGGAAGGTGGGTATAGCACTAATGGATACAGATAAGTAGTTCCAAGCCTTAGCAGCCTGGTACAAGTATAGACAATACCCAGCAGATTTACTAGGTTTATAGACAGACAGTTGTACTGAATATTTTTTAGTGTTGGACAGGCAGATGGATACTGGATAATTTTATAGGTGGTAAGAAGTTGTGTATATGTTAGCTGATGTGGCAGTTCTAACCAGTTTAGGCTTTTCAGTGCTATACAGTGGTGGGTTTTTAAAGGGGTATGTGCTGCAAATTTAGCAATCTTATTATAGCATTGTTAAAATTTCAGTTTCTGTGAAGATTGGAGCTTATTAAGGATGAGAGCACCATAAAAAATAGTTGGGAGGAGATAAGTAGTGGAAAGTGCAGTTTTACTTGCATCGGTGAGAAAGTTTTTGGCTCTGCAAAGCATCCCTAGTTTTGATGAGATTTTCTTATGCAATTTTGTATATGCAGGTTGAATGTAAGATTATCATCCACTATCACCCCTAATAGTTTACTAAGAGAAGTGACTTCAGTGGTTGCATTATCAAGAGAGATGACTTTAAATTTATTTTTTTCATGAGAGAGGGACTTAGGGAAAAAATTAGTAGTTTGTTTTTTTTGGGTTGAGCATGAGTTTTGAGTTGCAAAGCCATGTTTCAGTGGTGCTAAAGCTTCCTGAGTAAATTTTTTGAGGTGTACTATGGTGTCAGATGTGCAAATCAGACTAGAATCATCTGCATATTGTATTAGGGTGGCCTGTTGTATAGAGAATGCTGATGAAAATGTTAAAGAGGAGTAGACCAAGGATAGAGCCTTGTGGTACACTGGTGGTGACTCCAAGATATGGAGAGAGCATAGGTGCCATTTTGCCAAATTATGTCTATCAGACAGGTAGCTTTTGAACCATGGAAGTGTGGGCTGAGCGACACCTTGGGAGGACATTTGAAGAAGAGGTTTACTGTGACAAACTGTTTCGAAGGCTTTAGAGAAATCTAGAAATATGGAAGAGACTAGTTTGCCATTATCTCTAGCTTTAGTGACAGTATCTATATAGATTAGAAGGGCAGTGCTAATAATATGGGAAGGATGGAAGCCATGTTGTGTAGGGGATAGGAGTTCTTCCTGCAGGAGATAGTCTAGCAATTGTTTATAAATACATTTTTTCAAGTATTTTAGCGAGGGGAGATAAGATTGCTATAGGTCTAAAGTTATTCATGTCTGTTGAATTTCCTCCTTTGTGCAGGGGAATAATGTGTGACTTTTTTCAGAGAGAGGGGATGTGGGATTAAGGATTGAGATAGGATAGGCAATGCTATTGGCTGCTATTTTAGGTATTCACTTGGAAGGTCTTCAGCTGAAGAAGAGCATGGTTTATGTTTGTTGAAGAGTAGTTTTATATAGGATGTGGGCACAGGTTTGAAGGTGAAAGTGGATGTGGTGATATGTGGCTATTTAGCAGAGTTGGGATTAGATACTGAGGAATCCATTGTTACAGATGCTATACTATCTATAAAATAAGAGTTGATCTGTTCTGCAGTTTCAAGTTGTGTGTTAATGGGGGAGGGGTTTGGGATGAATTTTTAACTGGGATCCAACATTTCTTTAAAGGATGTCCAGAATTATTTAGGGTTGTGTTTATTATTATTTTGAAAGTTATTATAGTATTATGTTTTGTCTTCATTTATTTGCGTTTTAGCCTGGTTGCAAAGCATTATGAAGTTTTCAAAGTACTGAGATGTTTTACATTTTTGCAATTCTTTTCATGCTTTTTCCTCTATCCTGCATTAGCATTCTGCTTTTTGTTTGGATAGCCAAATGGCATCATTTGTTTTCAGTCTCTTCCTTCTAGAAGGTGCAGGGCTGTTTATGATATTTAGCAAAATTGTATTGAATTCAAATACAACATCGTCTAAGGGGAGGATTTTTAAGAAGTTCCATTTAATAGATGACATTGTAGTAATGAACATTCCCGGGTTAAACTTGGAAAGGTTACGTGCTGTTTTATAAATATGCTGTTTAACTGGATGCGTGAGATGTCTAGTTGCATAGATTGGGAAATGATCACTGAGGGAATCTGACGTTGTACCCGTGCTGGAGTATTTACTAGGGTCTGATACTAGGATCCAGTCTAATAGGGAATTTGATGTCCTGCTATAATGTCTGAGACTAAATTAAGTGCAAGTTCATGCTAGATGTAGGGGAGTTAGAGTTTATGACCAACCAATTCACTTTCATGTCACCTAGTAATATTTTTTCTTGTGGAAATGTTGATGATATCTAAGTTAGGATATATCCCAGTATAGCTGTATTGTCACCAGGAGGGATATAAAGGACAATAATGCATGTTTGTTTATAACTGTTTATTTTGAGGAGAGCAATAAGAAGCTCTTCTGAACTGAATGCTGGTGTTGGTTTGCTGTCAGGGGAAATGTGGTAGGTGTTGGGAAATATTAAAGCAATACCACCACCTTTCCTCTTTATATAGTCATTATGGATGATATTATAGCCAGGAGGTATAACTTCAGAGTTGTTTATGCTGGGTTTAAGCCAAGTTTCAATTGCAGCAAGTACATCAGGTTTATGTTGGGCAATACAGGCATGTAGTTCAGCAGTTTTATTTCTTATAGTTCCAACATTTATTGCAGAAAAAATTAGATCACCACTGCTAGGGACTGGCTGTTGTTGGGTTACAGAAGTATGTGGAGCAGAATGATCTTTGTGTTCATTGTGATAGGTAGTGTGACGATTAGGGTGAATATCTCCTCTTAGAAGGATTTTAGTGTATTATGGAATAATTCATATTTGTTTTTGGAGAGGATTCTTGTACTTAATTTTGTTTTGGCTTAAGTTAAGTGCAATTAGTCAGCCTATATTTGGAATAAAGATTAGGAGCAATATTAAATAGGTATTTTACAATGTGTAGAGAGTGTAAAGACGAAGTATGGATAGGTGGTTGGGACAGAGTTGGAGAGATGTTTCTGTATATTATTGAATCATGGCAGGATGACAGATTGCACAGCAGGTGGCGAAGAATAGAGGATAAGCTGAAGAATAATTCAGCACAATAATCTGTATTTTATAGATGTGATGTATTGAGGAAGTAGCACTGAAGAAGGAAACAAGACATTGCAGGACAATAGGAGATTCAGTGATAGTGGATTCTGAAAGGTAGAAGAGGATAGGTAAGGGGATGAGTATTTTCTATAAAAGAAAAGAGGTGGGTTTTCTTAGTATCGTCTCTGGAATGTAAGGAATAGAGGGGTATGAAAGGCTAGTGTATAATGATGTAGTGAAAATAAGAAACGTAGATTTATTTGGTAAAAGAAAAGGATACAATGTGAAATAGATAGCTACTATTGGGAGGGTGTGATTATAAATAGGTATAGTGCAAAACAGTGTGGGCGGGAGAAAGATGGTTGGGAATGGGACTAAAAATAAAATAGATGAGGAAGTATAAAACATGAAACAGAAGTGTATGCATAGAACTAGTAAAGGAATTTGCGGAGGGCTTTGGAATAAGAGTCACAAGTGAAATGTGTATGTAAAAGTATAATATTAGAGTAAAAAGGGATGGATGGAAAATGGAGTATGGTAGGGGAATGAAGCAAAGCCCAACATAATGGTCCTCCAACCCTCAGGTCAATTTATAACTGAGTGCAATCACTTTATAGCCAGAACAAAGCAATTAACACAAAGATGCAAAGAGAACAGGTTTTCTGTCATTTCCCTAGACTATAGGTTCATAGTTTGGTACTAGACTATTGGCCCTAGGGCCTATACAAGCCTAGCCATAACAATTCACTGGTTATTTCTTCCCACAGTATTTAATTCCCTGGACCCCTGTCTAGTAAGGTGACTGATGGGATCTACAGGGCAAATTTCCTATCTCCCATGCGATCATCAAGGTTCCTTTTGAAGAGGATCAAAGAGGCGCTCTGCTTGACATGTATGGGCAGTCTATTCCAGAGTCTGGGGAGTCCCTGGGTCAGGAATCTATCCCTCCAGCATGTTTTGTTCATTGTGATGACAAGGTTTAGATCCCTGGAGTGTGTGTCTCTGAGGGATTGGGATTTCTTTAAGTATAGCATGTGCAACAGTTCTGGGTTTGACATGGCCTTTATGTCTGAGTAGGCGATATGCGACAGAGTATAGGTGGAGTTTTTTTAGATGGTCAGCATAGGGCATCTGCTTTAGGCCTGTGATTCTTTTAGTGAGGTATTTCTGCAGCCTTTCCAGTTGTTGCAGATGTCTTGATAGGTACATACCAAACGGGGCATTGTATTCTATAATGGGTCTTATGATGGATGAGTACATGGGGTATGGCCTCCTTTTTTCTGGATGAAAAGCCCTTAGTGATGAGGTGTGCCACATGGAAGGATTTCCTGACTGTTGTGGTGATGTGGTTATTGAAGGTGAGTCCACTTTCCACCTGTGTCCCTATAGACCTGGCATATGCAATATACTCTACTGGAGACAGTAGCCAACTTAGTAAGGAGCTTTTCAGTCATAGAGCAGACATGCATTTAATTGATTAAAGTTTATACACAGAAAGGTTCTTCATGTTAAATATGCTTACATGAAACAATGACAGAAGTCTCAGTAAACTTGGAGGCATAGGGCATTGTGACAGAGCTCCTTCAATATTGAGGTTAGACGTAGTGACCACAGGTTAATAAACAATGACAAAAGTCTCAGCAAACTTGTAGGTGTAGGGCATTGTGACAGAGCTCCTGCAATATCAAGGTCAGATGTAGTGAGCACAGGCTATGAAACAATGACAAATGTCTCAGTAAACTTATAGGTGCAGGGCATTGTGACAGTCCTCCTTGTCCAACTTTGCGGCAGATCAGTAGGATACAAACCCTTGTATAAAGTTAGGTGGCTTTTGTGGACTGATTATTGTTATTTTTAATGCAATTTCACTCCTTGCATTCTTTCACACCAGGGCCACATTTGTAAGACTCATTACTATGCCAACATGTTGCCCTATTGTGCAGTTTTTCTCCAGTCTGAATGCTTATCAGATCTCTAGCTGCACTGGTAGCATTTCAACTAAACTGATTATTAAAACTGTCCTGCTCTAGTATCATGCCAGGTTTCATGCTTACTTCAAGACTTCAGAAATTTGTGGGACTATAATTAGCTTGTAATAGTTAACTTCAGTTATTTTCTAAGCATTGAAATGTGCATGTTTTGTCAGGATCACAGTCAGTTTAACTCTGCCATCAGTGCAGTATGGAACTCACTTGAAGTTTACATAGACTTGATCAGTCAGTCACCAATTGCATAGATGACTAAGTGGTCAGGCATCACTACATATCGTATGACATTTTAATGATACTGACCATTCTTCTACCTTGATCGTTGCCTCTATACAAAAACGTTCTAGCACAAGAGCACATTAGTGCATGACAACACTGTCATAAATATCCAAAAACATCATCCCGTGGGACAGAATTTTGAGTTCTAGCAGCAGGTCCTTTTTCTATACAAATTTTGGACATCTTAACAGAAACTAGAAAACGAAATTTAAGGAAATCTTACCTATAAAAGTGAAATAGACTTGCTATTTGGAGTACTTCAAAAGCTCAAGTCCCTTATTAGAAATACTAATGCTCTTTGACCATTTAAAGTTCTTAAAGTTTATAAATCAAATTTTGCTTATTAAGTCAATAATGTTGATGTCTTGTCAATTTCTTCATGTGCATTTACATATCCACAGCAGGAGGTCATGAAAATCTACCAAAATATTATGATTTATTGCTACTGTGACTCTCCTTTAAGAAGACATAATAACTGTGTAAGACACTTAAAACAGCAATATATGTTTGAAGGAGATATTCTAACAAGCAAAGCCATTCTCTATCCCCCTAAGGCAGTTATATATAGTTTTATTGTAACAGTTTGTTACAGTTACTGTCCGAAATGGTTGTGTTGGATTACTTTACATAAAATAATGGTCTGCAATAAACATAATTCCACGTGAGGGCTAGAAACTCAAAGGGTAGAAGAAAGCTTGCAGCACTTCTGGCTATTAAAGGGTACCTTGCCAGTTAGTCAAGGTACTATAAATGGCTAAGGCAAGAGCAGTATTGGCCCTTATAGAGATTGAAGTACAACTCATAAAAACGTTGGCCTAATGAGTAAACCGCAAATGAGACTCATTATTTCCTGAAATTCTGTTGTTAAGTAAGTATCTTACATATCTGTATTTTCTACTTCTGTGAGAAGTACTTGTCACCACAACTTATTTAAACAATGGTTTTATAGATGCATTATATGTAGGGCTTGATTAAAGCAGGTTCTGATCAAGGCCCATCTGCTGAAATTGGCTATAACATTTTTCTTTTTTTTTTTTAATTTTTTGTTTCACTGATGTTTTTTTCCCCCACACAAAAAGTCTGTTGGCTGCTGGCACCATTCTTCAGGGCAGTGGCCAACAAAAATATTAATGGGTAGCAGAGTAGACCACATACTGCATATGCACTGAGCACTGCCGAATATAATAACCTTCCCATTGCGCCATTTCATTTGCCGGGTAGACTAGTGTGGTTGTCAGCTAGTGAGTAAGGGGAGCCATGGATGAAATCAAGCTTAGCCCATACTATTAATTTTTTATATAAACTTGATAACAATAAAGCACATAATTCCTGTATTATAGTGAGATAAAAAGGTACCGAGTCTATGCATTCGGTTAATTATTATTTTGAGTTAGAAAAGCTAAGGACACATGATAGCTGTACAGGCTTTGATTCAAATAAACTGATACACTTACTGTAGTGCCTGGAATGTCGAAAGGTTGGAATAAGTGCAAGGTAGAAGTTCCACTGTCTCAGCTGTACCTCCATAGGAACATTTCATTTGATTTATTTTTAGATTTTATTAATTATACTGAATGCACTGACATTTTTCACTTATTAACTTGAGACACCTCAGTGTATTTTCTGATTAAACATAGCTTGCCTGGCTGAATGTTGTAACAGTGTGTGTGTGTGTGTGTGTGTGTGTGTGTGTGTGTGTGTGTGTGTGTGTGTGTGTGTGTGTGTGTGTGTGTGTGTGTGTGATTGTCAGTGTGTGCAAAGATGTGTGAGAGATAATAAATACTATTAATATATATATATATATATATATATATATATATATATATATATATATATATATATATATATATATATTATATATATATATATATATATTTAAGCCTATAGCCATATATATATATATATATATATATATATATATATATTATATATATTATATATATATATATATATATATATATAGATATATATATATATATATATATATATATATATATATATATATATATATATATAGTATAGAATATATATATATAATATATATAATGACTGTACAAATGCAATTAATAAAATGCTGTCTGTTGGGATAGAGACATCAACAAGAGGCCCAACTTAGAGAATGTACCATTCTCTATTGATTTAAATGATGGTTTATATCCCCACCATCCTTTTTTTGGCAAGGATGATATTTTAAAGGATGATATTTTTGTAGGTCACAGTCTTTAGGTTAGGCAGTAGGTAGTGTAAGGGCATGTAAAATTAACTCCATCCAGTCATATGGCCACTGTGTGAGGATCCAAAAGCAAAAGAAAAGCCAAGCTCAAAAGTATGTAGGTTTTTTGGTTTTGCTGCTACTGCTGTCTGCTATTTCGGTCAATGGCAGTGTGCAGTGATTTTATCAAGCTCCTGTACTCATAAATGTTAAATTTATTTTTTTTAATTTTTTATTTTGAGAAATACACTGAATGAACAGACTGAGGGTTTCCCATTACTAATGGAAAACCTTTCAGTCTATTCAATATATTTGTCTTGTTGGTTTAATGTTCTAACAGTGTGTGTGTGTGTGTGTGTGCATCCCTTGAAAATGCATCCTAAAAACCCTCAACTTCACATGCTGATTTTCAGCCTTGCTAATAAAGATGTCTGTCTTCTATGACAGCCTTTCTTGCAGAGCTTAAAGTTGGCATGTATCACTAAACTGGGCAGTCATAGCAGTGTAAAAAGATAAGATAAGTAAAAGGTTATCCTGAAAAAATATCCCTGTCCAGTTGCATGGTCACTGTGTAAGGGCTGGAGTTTGTTTTTGTTGCCCAAAAAGCAAATTCAGAAGGTTGTCTTAGCACCGGGATGGGAGTACTGATGAAGCCCACCATACTGGTTCATGACAAACTCTCAAGTGTATAATTTCAGAAAACATCTTTTATTTAGCCTTGTATTTCTCCCCTGAACCTCATAAAAAATTTACATTTTTTAGATAAATGACCGAAGAGTTCCTTCTGTTGTCTTCACTACAATGCGATTTTAAGATCAGAATACCTAATACAAAGACTTTGAAGAACAGGTGTACTGACCTGTTCAAGTCAGTCCTTTAAACCTAGGAGGTTGGCATAATGGTTAAGGTTTTTATGTCACAGACAGAAAGTACAGGGTTTGATTCTCACCTTGAAAAACCTAATAATTACCTGCGAATGTTTTTGAGTGTGGAAAACAACATATTTGCTGAATGCTGAACTCAGACAGCCTGAGAGTGCATGGCATCAGCATGATCTGTTAATTGTGAATAATAAACAAAAGTAGCCAGTGAGTGCGGCCAGTTGAAATTAGGAGATTATGGGAAATGAGGGTGAGTTTTTTGCTGCCCATCCTCCAAGGCTTATTTCATTTTGTTTTAATTTCAATGGAGGTGTGAGGTAAGCTATCAAAGCCAACCAGGAATGCCAAGCGTCTGGAACAGTAGCCGAGGATGGGGTAACAGAAGCCTATGGGCGAGTTCTTTTTTGATTTTTGTTTTTTATTTGGTATTTACTTAGTATTTCTTGATATTTTTAATTTGATTATGAAAAGGAAAAGATTATGAAAAATGTGTACTTGGCCACATTAGACATTAAGGACTTGTTTGCAGTGATACTACATAGTGTGAGTATACAATAGTTAAGGGATTCTTTCTACAGTCCATCATTTAAAAGATACTGTGCTGCTTAAGAATTTCATGTATATTGTTTTAAGGAACAACTATTTTTATTTCAAAGGTGATTGCTTTTACCAGGTGACAGGTATTGCAGTTGGAGCTACATCTGCCCCTGTATATATGCTAATATAATTTTCTGAGAGTGAGAACAGGTGTTTGTCTTTAATCCTGAATATAATAAGTTTATACAGTTTTATGGTATGTTTTAGATTACATTTGTATAATTTGCAATGGTTACAAAGACCATCTAATATAATTTATTGAATTTTTGAATCAAACAATGACAGTTTTGTATTTTGCATTAAACATATCTGATAACAGTATTAATTTTCTGGATGAGATGGTTGTTCAGGATGAGGTTAATACACATTTGCAATTGGCTATTTAGATTAAAAAAAACTTTTGGAAGCACATATCTGCATTTTAACAGCTGCCATCCTTATTTCCAAAAAAAAAAAAAAAAAAAAAAACATATGGTAAAGAGGCAGGTGATTTCTTAGCTTACCTCTAGTGATTTACATTTCAGAAGTGAAATTGATGGTTTTATGTCTTTGTAGTTAGACAGGAGAAACTCAGTTAAATTACTGAATGACATAGTCAAATGAATTAAGAAGGGAAGTGACACAAAGTTTTGTCCAAAATTGTTTATGAATGATTCTTCTAGGTTCCTGATTAAGACATCAGTAGGAACATTTTAGGGAAGTCTATGATTTTTATACACTCCACTGAATTTGGTGATGTCAGAACTACAGTAAAACGAAATTGGGAATTAGCATTTAAAATGGAGGGAAAGGAATTGTTGAGGGACACTGCTAATTTCAAAAATAAGAGAAACTACAATATAAAACAAATGCTGGAGATGTCAAAGAAGAGAGACACTCAAAATGTTGCACATTGCATGAAACATGTTGCCACTGCAAACTGTGTTGATTTTTCAATAACTTTCCTTAAATAATATTGAGCGAGTATACCAGAACAATCCCATTTCAGGGTAAATATGACTGTCAAGTCTCTGGAGTTGTATATCTTGCCACATGCCTCTGATGTAAGACTTTTTATGTAGCTAAAACAGAGAAAATTAAATACCGTGATAGGGGAACAATTAAGAGACATCAGAAAAGAAACAATGTATACAGTAAACATGAGTGGGGCAGCTGTGGTGGTGCAGAGGTTAGTGTTGCCACCTCAGAGCAAGAGGTTCTCCAGTTTGATTCTCAGCTGGGGTGATTTCTGTGTGGAGTTTGCATGTTTTATTTGCGGTCATGTGGGTTTCCTCCCACATCCCAAAGAGATGCTGCAGGTGGATTAGACACTCTTAATTGGCCCTAGGTGTGAGTGTGTACATGTGTTTTCCTTTTGTGGAAGGTTGGGTGCTTGACTGGCAACTCGACACTGTAAAATTCCATTGCCAATTGTTCTGCAGGCTGTTGTTTCACTGTAGCGACCCCTAATGAGAAAAGCTCCCTGTGATCCCCAGTGAACTAGAGGGGCAACTGGAATCTAGACTAGAATACAGATAATTAATATGATAATTAAGAATGAATGCCGCACAGATTCCAGTTCCAGAAATTAATGATGCTGTGTTTATTTCAAGTGTTTTCTTAGAATGAAAGCAGCAAAATTAAGGCACTCATTCAAGGACATGTGATTGCCATATTTTATATTTTTGTATATAAACTTGGAAAAATTAAAAATTTTATTCTTTAAATTATACACATTTAATATATTTTACTTGTATTTTTGGATTCTTTATTTGTGTTTTTAACTGTCATTTTATATATATATATATATATATATATATATATATATATATATATATATATATATATATATATATATATATACATACACACACATTATATACATACACACACACACACACACACACACACACACACACACATATATATATACTCATACACACACTTTCATTTTGTTATGCTATGTGTCACGTGACTATTAATATTTATTATTATAATATTATTCTATCACATGATATAGTCATGTGATAATTTATGAGTATATGTTAGATGGAGTGATGAAGCCCTTTACTGGGACAATGATTAACAATTGAATAAAGTACTTCTAGAGGATATCAGGTGAGTTGTATTCGTTTGGATTTTGGTTAATACAGCTCAACTGTCTTGAGGCTATATCCCATTATAGTGGGGTCTACATTACAACGTCGAACTCACAGGAGTCCGAACATTGTAATATCAAACCCAAATTTTCAAAATACGAAAATAACCAAGCCATGGAACACCAATTTTTTTCCCAGGGGAAAAAAATCAGTGGGCCATTTTCATGGCTTTGCTATTTCCTCCACTGTGGTGCAGTCTTGGAGTTGGTATATTTAAGTAGGGGGGTGTGGGGGGATTGGGTGGTGTGGGGGATTTTTAAGTTTAAAGTGTATGTGTTTTTTTTTTTGTTTTGTACCGGAACAGTGATTTTTTTTCCTGGGAAAGCAATCTCTGTTTTTGTTTTCGTAATTCATGGGTTTTGAACTTAATGGTTTGATATTACATTGTTCGAACTCCTGTGAGTTTGACGATGTGATATAGACCCTTATGGTGTTGTCTTGGCATATTGTGATTTATATTACTAAGCAGGCTTGCAGAAGTATACAGAATTACAGGTATGTGTGATATGATCAGACTTATTGGTTATAATACATTTAAAATAAACTAATAGCAATAGTGAAATATTATTTTGTAATCAGCCCATTTTTCTTCCTAGGACCTGGCTGTGCTTCAATGATCACAAACAGCTCTGCATGGTTGCTGATGGTTTTTGGACAGTTTTCTTCACTTGGTCATTATGTGGAGTTCATTCAACTGAACAAAAACTTTAGTGGGGTAAGTAAAATTACTCCCGAATTATATAATTAATTATTACAGTTTGCATTTCAGAGTGAGATTCAAAATGTTGTTGCACAAAGAAAAAAGTACCTTGTTAACTAGACCTTCCACTTGAGAGAATCAGAAATGCTACACTACATTTTCGCTGCCAGAAGACAGGCATCCTGACATAAATAGAATTGTCATAGTATGCAAAATAATTACATCTGAGCATGTTTTGGGCAGAGGACTACTTTCACAGTCTAGAATTGTATGAAAAGCAGAATGAAGAAGTAATTTTGAAATATATTTAACATTCTTAAATTCTTCAAATCTTTAAATCTTTCAGAACTGTGTCTTAAACTGTGCACCGTCTCTCTCTTCTTATATTATGTTCTACTTACTTTCAGCTTAAAACTCCCTGTTTGTTTAATATGTATTTCTTATATTAATATATTTTTATTGAATTTAAATAATCAAATAACACACATGAAAAACATTTATAAATCAGTATATACTAGCAAATATATCAAATCAACCAACATTTTTGCAGTCTCCCTTTCACTGTCTCGCAATGAAATCCATATGAATTCTCCACATACTGCTGCCTTATCCTTTTTAATTTTTTTCTGACTCTGTTTCTTTGCCTTCTTTCAGGCTGTAACTTTAACATTTTCCTGTAGACTCTTAAATTATATAATGGAATCATATTATATATTATATACTCACATTAGAGTTACTGAATCCTGGTCACATTTCTATCTCTTAGCAATAAAGCTCCTAACCAGTCACATTAGAGCCGGAAGTTTTTTTTCCTTTGTCTTAGACGCTTGTTTGTTTACTGCTAACACAACTAATCCAACTTTTCCATTCCCTGGCATCTTGTCTGTATTATAGCCCTTCTCTTTATCTGATACATTTTCTCCACATGAACCTCGCCAGATGGCAGTTCTAAAACATATATATATATGCTATGCATCTCCCACATTGTATCTGCAGTACTTACTAATTCCTGAACTCCATGTTTTGTACAACTGTTCGGGAGTCCTATACTATCTATGAATCCATTTCAGGGATTGATCTCAGAGGACTGGGATGTGTCTTAGCTTAACTACTTTCTTAAAGATCTCCTGCTATGCATCAGGTGGGAGCATACTGCACTCCCTGGTCTCCCATATGATTGTGAGTTGCACCTTGGACTTAAAAACTCTGGCAATTCAATTTTCTGTTCAATATCCCACATCTAGTTGCACCTTCCTTCTCAAACTGCCAACATCAACCATCTGAATTTTCAAACATTGCATGGAGTCTAATATCTTCTTTTTAACAAATCAGCTCTGAATTGCTTTCTTTAACCACTCAAACTGCAAGCATTTACCTTTCCCCATCCCATAAGTATTAATCAGCTTTGCCCAATCTGTGAAAGCCAAATTACCTAAATCATCATATGCTAAAAATAATAAATCCATCACCTTAACAATCCCTATATTTATCTACCATTTCCAGCTGATCATATTTTTACTTCAAGATTATTTCCTATAGAACAGCCCTGCAGACCATGTGTGAAATCTCTCTTTGCCTTATTTCTCCTTCAGTATTCTGCCAGTATCTTATTCTTTTTAATCTTCTACATAATTTGGACACATTTTATATAGTCCTATATATCTTTCCCCCTTTCCCTTCCTCTTCTTATCTCTTCCTTTCTACCTCTACATGTCCCCTGACAGTACAGGAAATGACAGCCACTAAATTATTACAGAGAAAAGTCTAACATCCCCTTTCTTCTGCATTCTCTGCTCATCCTAACCTCTTTTTTCAATCCTACATCCTTTCCTTCCTCAAACAAACATATCATTGCAAAATTGCAGCCATTGGACCCTGCTGTCCTGCACACCAATATATAGGTGTGTCTGAACAACAACAACCAGCATTGTTATTATTTTAACTATATACGGCAATCCCATTAATGTATTGGTTTTATAACTTCATCTGTTAACAAAAGCTAGTTAACATGTAGTGTTGTTCTCCAAGGACTCAATCACTTTCTTTTATTCCCAAGTATTTCATCCCTTCCCTCCCAGAGATCTTCTTACCTATGCCTTTTTCTCCTTACCCTATATTAACCAGACAGTTTTTATTTAGCTATATTCTAACGCGACTTTCTTCTGTGGTACTGTCATCTGTAACTCAAGCTGTCTTCTTAGTTCCTGTATAGCTTGAAAGCTCTTTTCTTGCACTGTGGATCCTCTTGTCAATAGCATTCCTGGGTTCTTCATATGGCTGAACTCTCAAAGTTGTGCAGCTTTTCCTTCCCTCCTGTATACCGTACAGTCCTTTCTCACATTTTTGGTCATCTTGGGGGAAAATATTGTACTTCCACTTCCTGCCTTCTTTGGCTATAATTCACAAACCACTCCATCTGTCCTTCCCCATTTTATGAATGTCAAAGAGCTTTTCTGCAACTTCTTCCCTCTATGGTGCAGGGCATTGCTGAATGTCCCAGCCTTAGCTTGCAAACTTATGATTAGAGTCTCAAGTTTTTGCCATGGACTTATAGCCTCCTCTTTTGGCTTCCCAGTACTGTAATAAAAAGAACTGGGTGAACCAATCACAATAGTATTTCTCTTTTTTCAGCTCAGCTCTAACAGGTAATAATTACTTTCAGTGTAGTCTTGATAAAATCCATGCTATCATATTGTCAACGTTAATGCTGTGAAGTAAATAAGCATTACTTTACATCCCCTCTTGGCAGTGCAGAAATTAAATTTACATACTATATGCTTGGGATTGGAGGAAACAGGGTATCTCTTCCTCCTCTATGAATTCTGTATATTTTCCAGTCTAGTGAGGCAGGAATATTCGCAGTATTTGAAAAAAAAAACACATAAATCCTTCTCATTAACACATTCTGATACGCTGGTTAGGTGCACTTTTCCCCTTCTCCCTCTGATGCCTTTATTGTCCAGTTTAGAATTAACCTTCCCAACACACATTTCACTTTTTAAATTCTGAATCTGCCTGTATTTAAGATAGAGCATCTGATGTTAGTTCCCACGTTTTCAGTAATACAGTTCGTATCTCAGTTGAAGGAGGTCAGCTCTTCTTGTTGAATGTCCAGGTTTATCACCCTTTGGTTTCAGCAATAACTGGTTCCAAAACTTGCAGATTTTTTCTGAAACTGCATGATCTTTCATGCCCATAGTTTGGTGTCACACTTTGTTGGTAGATAGTCCCTCTTTTCCATCCCTAACCCTTCCATTTATCTTGATTTTCTTAGTTCTACAAGCCTAAGAAGACAATAAGTAGGAACTTATGGAAAATTAATAATGCATGTTGACCTCCAAGTTCCACCCAGAGTACTTCTTGTTTTACGTGCAACCCAAATATGAAAGATTTGAAGAGTGCCTCCACTGACCTATGCAGTATCCATAACAAATAAGCTCAGTTTGAAGCCTTGTTTCACTCAGATATACATTCCATTGATAAGAGTTTCTGAATCCTGGTTAAAATGGGATGATGCAATGCACCACTCTATCTTGTCCAGGTAGAAAGTAGGGCAGACTCAGAGACCAGGACCCTGCACAGGTGGTGGTGGTGTAAGTTTATTTGTTAGTAAGCACATCAGGTGTGCCCTAAGTGCATCCTCTACTAATTTCTCTAACCTTAACTCCCAGAGGATTATTTGTGAGTGCCTCATAGTGAATGCTTTTAACCTAAGACTTGGAGTATTATATCAGCCCCTTCCCATCACAAAACATGTAGTAAGGATGAATTCATGTCAATACTTGGTAAACCCCTAAGTGGCTGTGGAAATCACCTTTCACTGGTAGCATGCAGAGAGTTTCTTCTCAGTTCCACACAGCCAAAATGTAACAGTGTCCAACTAGTTAGAGAACTTACAATTCCACATATACTATCTGACATCTATAATTTGCTAGACTTGTTGTGTACTGCCCAGTTTTCTAGATTCTCTACCTGTTCTGTAGATTATCTCTACCTGCATTACCTCTACTTACATTAGTTCACCTTTGCAGTTAAAAAGATTCAGCAGTCCCATTACACCATCACTTATGGTGGGCTAAAGCATGAGGACATTTAGAAACTGAGGGAACAGCTTGCCATTGCTGCCTAGTTACTAGTAATGGACAAAGATAACTGCAGTATGGCCTTACACTTCCTCAGTATTACCTCTGAAGGAATGATACTACCCTGACAAAACCAGAAGTGTCAAAGGAAAGCTCACATCATGGTTATCATGGTTACCCCGTGAGCTAGAGAAGATGCTCATTCCATGGAATGTAGCTTGTCTAAGTATAATTCCATGTTACTCCGTACTGATTAAGTTCACTACTCTTTACAGAGAAAGGAATGCGAACAAGGCAAAAGAATCTCATAAAATATTCAAAAGCATTAAAGACGGATATGTAAGGATATTAAAAATCTGTCTGGATGGTCAGCACTGTGTCATCCTTGTTCACTCATGGGGAATGGACATCTAATCTTTGACTCTAAACAGATGGTAGTGGCATTCACAGAGCACTTTTCCTCTCACTTCTGTGCCCCGACTGACACTGTTTCTTTGCAATTATAATCCGGTACCTCTGTTGAGACCATTTTTGGCTACAGACTGACTTTCATAGGTTCATAGGTAGGTACTAGGCTATTGGCCCTGGGGCCTATACAAGCCCAGCCAAAAAGGTACTCTGGCTTTTGCCACCCAAGAAAATTATTTTCCTCTGCCACTGTCGAGCAGAGCCACAGAAGTGATCCCCGGGGTGAGTTTCCTATTTCCCATCCAATCATCAAGATTTTTTCTTGAAGAGTGCTAATGAGGAGCTTTGTTTGATATAGATAGGTAGTTTATTCCAGAGTATGGGAATTCAGTTTAAAATAGTTATTTTATCAAAGATTAATAAGTGGCTGGGGATATTTCCCACCTATGGAAAGTCTGGCTCTGATGGTCTCTACCTTAAACTTTTGGATCCTGCCATAGCTTCTTAGTACTATGTCTAAAGTACATCATTAGCACATTCTTTATCAGTGGGGTGTTTCCAAGTCTTTGTAAAATTGACAATGTCATCTCTATCCCTAAACATGTCTCCAGCTCAAGTTATGATGCCTTTCATTGTGTTGTACTGTATTTCCCCTTGCCAAAATCTCAAAAAAAGAGTGAAACATCACAGCTTCAGGGATATGTTGGCAAATATTGGAATTTGAACTAGTCACCTGGATGGTTTTAGAAAACAGTATAGTACTAATGCATCTCTTATTTCTTTAACCGATGCATTCTTCTGTGAAATGAATTGTGGGGACCTTACAGGAGCTACATTTACATACCTCTACAAAACACTTGACCTTGTGGATCATTCACTATTCAAAGAACTTTTCTTTTATGGCATTTCTTCATCCACTTTAAACTGCTTCTTTGAGAGTGTGCTTTTCAAAACTATCCTTTCACTCATTCAGACCTCCCTCTGCCTAGAATTATCTGATATTCTCCTGGGGTCTGTCTTTGGTCCTTTGCTACTTGCCATTTGCATCACTGTCCTCTTCATTTCCCAAATGAAGTTCAATATCTTAATATTTGCATATGACATTATCGAACAAGAATCGGGTAGATCACCTGAGATCATCTCTAACTGTTTCAAAACTTCTTTGGCTCAGTTATGTCAGGCCTCTGGAAACATGTGTTTCAGTCAGTCTCAAGAAAACTAGTGAAATTATGTCTGACACCCATAAATGCCTCATTTCTTGCCATGACATCTGGACCTTTCCTTCTGCTGATGCAGCAGTCTGAAAACTGTAGGGCCCATAAAGCGTATTGGGATCTAGCTTGACCCATCACCTACTTTCTCCATTTAAATGCACAATGTGAGAAATACAATTATTTCTTTGCTCTAGAAATAACAACAATTTCAACAACCTGCTAACAAAAGAAGGGGAATTGCTGTTAGCAAAGGAATATTTTACTCATCACTGAAAATTCCATCTCCATCACAAGCTTATCTTCTCCCAGAAATATACATAAACTTCAAAAAATGCAATATAACTGCTGCTCGGTTATTGGAATAGGCAAGAGGCTTCTTCTGTGCCATGCAATCAAGCAGGCAGTCTGACTTCCAGTTTCCCAAAGATTTACCCTTTTCCTTAGCACATTTCTTAAACAGCTCCTTTATCTGGGGCAGTGTAAGGTCTTGTGGTGACTCTTTTTCTGTAAATTAATACTCCAGGACTGTAGCATTATCTGGCTCCTTCGCTCTGACCCTTGTCATTCCCTGATACTTACCTGTCTGCTCTCATACAGCTTCCATTCATTTAGGTCTCTCTTTCTGGACCTCGTCACTCTCTAGCACCATCTGCCAATTGTCTGTTCATGCTGCTTTTACCTGTCAGCTTAAAAGATGCATACAACATCAGACTGAATACAGATGTCCTGATTTAATTAACACACCTGGCAGTTTTTTGTTTAACTGTATTTAACCCCCATGCAGGACAACATTTCTAGGAGCATGTTTTTAACGACCAATATTAATTTTCTTTTTCAGTATAGTTATGACAAATCTCTGTCTTATGCTACTCTTTGTTTATTGTGTAATTTGATTACTATCTTTTTGTATTTTAATGTATCTTTTGTTTATTTTTTCAAATTTTCTGTTGGTTGTGACTGAAAACAGACCCCAGTATTTGAGTTCACCTACGTGTTAAACAACATTAATAAAAATAAATAAATAAAAGAGGAAGGTGTGTGCTGAGGAGATAACTGTAAAGTGTATATTGTAGCCTGATCAATGGCAGAAACAAGCAGGGAAGAAAAGAAAGGTCAGATGAAGTATAACTTTTATAAAGCATAACAGCAGGGTAGGAGCATCAAAAACAAAACCAAACAAACAAACAAAAAAAAAAAAAAACAGAGAATTAACTGTACAGCATAATTGACAGTTAAATCACAATTCTTCTGAGCAGTGTGTTTTAAAACAACTATCATTCAGTTATGTTTTAAATTACAGTGATCTTATCCATTTAAGATTTAAACTACATTGATATTTCTGATCTCATCTTTTTATTTTTTCTGTTTCAGACTGATGCAGCAGACCTTCTGACAGCAGTACAACTGGCTGATTTTTCCATCTCAACCTCCTTTAATAGTACTTCACAAATGTCAATTATTTTAAGCAGTGTGACAAGAAAAGGATTTGGGCCTCTTACTGACTACTTTACACAAATAAACAAGGTAATTAATTTATCAAATTTGTTCTTGGTATGATTGGGGTAGTAAGAAAACTTGAACCATTCCATGGCACAGGTGATTTATTAAAGTCCAAAATCATTAACTCTATGTCACACTAGTCATTGTCCATGCTGAAAAACTGCTTATAGCTACATAGAAGAGCCTTCAGTTTTGAAGTCCAGCTCTGAAGTGCTTTCATCAGTGAGTGTTGTGAGATCACCTGTATGTAAATGTAAAAATTATACAGGAGTCTGAGAGAAACAGTGTACCAGCTGTTCTGAAAGCGAAATGCATGCTGTGGGTAAAGTACCCCAGTAATTACAGATAAAGAAGGTTGCCAGTGTTCAGGTATTCATGGTGACAGAACTGTATAATCCATAGCCAGGTTTCATTGCAGCCCCACGTCTATAGTAATCTCTGCAGTATCAAAGACAATGATATAGGACAGATGACTACAGTATAAACAGTTTAGTTAAAATATAAAAGAATAAGTATTCAGAATCCCAGGCAATAACAAGTGGGTATATATAGTGTGGCCTTGGACATTTGATGGTCAGCTGATGCTTTGGAGATTTCCTGGAAAGTAAACTTATTAAGTCTGAGGGCACTGTTTTTTCCATTTTCTTGGGGAAAATAGAGGTAAATTCTAACTTTGGACTAAATACTGGAAACTCACAATAATTTCATGACATTTGGCATTTATGCTACAGCACTCATTCACCATAAATTGTGGTTTGACCTACATTTACTGCTTATAATACTATTTGTTTGAGTTGTCATTTCATTTTCTGAGATTTGTTAGTGTCGGTTCAGGGACACCAAGACTGAATGAGAGAAAAAAGCAGTCTGAGGTCTGTGTTTTCTAGAATATTAACAGCAAAAGCCAGACTGGAAGCAATCCAACCAGCTCCCAAAGGAAACTAGTTAACTGATAAAAACACTGAAAAGAAACAACAAAATAATGAACAAATGCAAAATGATTACAAAACATCCATTAAGTGCTTTTGTCCTTGGTAAGACTTCATCAGACTGAATGAAAAAAAAACAAACACAGCTTTAAATATACATTCCAATCAACTCAAAACCAATCAAAAAGGTTAAACAATTAAATAATTACTGTCTGTGCCCATGTTTAAGATTTTTTCTCTTTAAATATATCTTAAAATTATCCCTGTCATTGAGCCCTGGAAAGTTGCTAGCATCCAACTTTAATTGCAAGCAATATACCCTCCAGTCCAATTCTTAATTAGAATTTAACCTATTTGCTGCTTCTAAAACTTGATCAAGAACCGAAAACTTAGGGGAACCATCACATTTGGGTAAATAATAATGTTTTTCCCATGCATTATTTATGTATATCTGCTTTTTCTATGTCATGTAAACCCTCCTAGATCCTACAATTTAATTCTCTCGTGGTTCTCCCTACGTAAGACAAACAGAGCAAACATTAAAATATGCTATATGCTTAGACTTACATGTATAAAAAACTTTAATAAAAATGTTTATATTATTAACCCTAAAATTATTAATGTCCAGTTTTAAAAAATCGCAATACCTACAATTAAAACATTTTAACATTCTGTTTTTATCTCCTTTAAAAATCCTATCCCTAAGTTTTGCCTGAAAAATATTTTTTATTTATTTATTTTGATTTGACATTTGTTAACCGGGATAGCCCATCTGGGATAAAGCCCTTTTACAGCGGACCCCCGGGGAGAAAAGCGCCAACAGTATAAATATAACTGAGAGATGCATGTTACAATAAGTGTATAATACAATAAGAATAGCAATATATGAGACAACAATAAAGAAAGCTAGACTTATATACAATATATTTAAGCAGATAAACATATTGAATGCACAGACATGTAGAAACGTAGATAATGGGACTAAGAGTATTGATCAGTTACGAACAGTAGACAACAGGAGGAGTGGATATTAGTAGCAGGGTAAGAGATAGTACAGTGGAAGTCAGGAACAGAGATGAGAAGTAGAAGAAGAGAGTCAGGTGCTTATTAGGTAGAAGACGCAGGTTAAGTGCAGAAACAAAACAAAGAGTAAAAGAAGGTAATTAGAGTAGAGAAGGAAAGAGGAATAAAGAAGAAGACGAGAGATGGCGAGATGACTGTATTTTGGTGGGATGGTTACAGTGACATATCCAGGTGTAGTTTGGTATTCTTTGAGAGATCTCTTGAATTTGTAGACCTGAGGTATGCTTCTCAGGATCATGGGAAGCTTAATTCATTGTATGGTGGGTGAGTAGCTGTATAGGTTCTGTCCTACATTTTTTTTAGGTTTATGAATCTGTAACAAAAATTTATCAGAGCTTCTTAGTGGTCTGGGAGGGATATAAAATGAGACTGGTGAGGAAATGCTAGGGGAGAAAGAGAGTTTATTGATGATGGAGTGGATGATGAGTATTTGAGAAACTTTGAGTTGATTATGATTTACAATTATAGGAGCTTCACCAACTACTTCTTTAACATCAGGAAAACTACTTAAAATGTTCTAATTCTTTCTAACAATTTCTTTTATTTGCTTCTCATCTAGAGAATATTGTAATAACATACCCAATCCATAATTATCACAATTATTCTCTCCACTACTCAAGTAGCACTATCCTTACTTTTATGAGAATTACTAACATCCTCAAAGGTTTGCCTGACCATTTCTGTTGTGTAGCCCCTGGCCATCAACTTAGAATATAAAGATGCCTCTTCTTTACTAAACAATTTATCACTGTCAGTTAAGTCACTTATCCTTTTCAACTGTCCTTTTACTATATTATTTTTTATACTTAAAGGATGCATACTTCTGAAATCTAAATAGGAATTATTTTGTACTTCATTCTTGTATATTTTGGTTCTTAATTGATAAAAACAGACTTTATCAGAATTGAATGTATTTTATTGTTTGCTGATGTTGTAAATATTGATTTTGCTATGCTGCTTCATTTACTGGAATTTTCCCATTCTCTGAGGCCAAACAAATTCCATGGAAAACAGCAATGTTCTCCATTCACTGATGTTTATTGTTTGATCACTGCTGCATTAGCCGTAGCTATGTGTTATATCCTGATAAGAATATAACAGCCAGACAGCTTCCAAAGCTTAAGGGCACCTTCCACTCACCCAAGCTATTACCAGCAAGAAAAAAAAAATGGTTTGGCCACCAAGCTCAAGCCTACAGAGCTTTCCTGTCATCAAAGACCACTGTTCTTGCAGACTTTTGAAGATCAATGGTGTTTTTATAGACTATCAAGTGACTTTTAATCAATTGTTTTACTATGTGCATTATTTTTTCTTTTGAGCAAAAAAAAATGTTAAAATTAAAAATTGTTTTTCCTTTCAAAACTTGTATTATATTTACTTTTGATAACTGGAGTAAGTATTTCAAGTGATTGTCAGTATTTTTTGGTGGAAAAAAATCAACTTTTTAATACATACCTGTTTCACCAACTCATCTATTACTGCTATCAGGCTTTCTTGGTTTCAGGCATCTTTTTCGGCTACACCATAAAACAATCAGAAGGATTCTCCAAAGGTCATTGTGGTGACTCCCTTCTGGCTCAGGCAACATTGTTTTTTTTTCTTTTTTTTTTTTTGGAAATGGGTAAGAACAATTACCACCGGATTTCTCACAGAAGGATGTACTCACACAGAACAGGAATTGTTTGCTGCATCCCATCTTGAATCAACTTCATCTAACTGCCTGGATGATAAGAATTTTAATATGTTATAGGCACCTATTTTCTGAGAACATGAAGCAGGTATTACAGGAAACAAGAAAGCCTGCTACTAAGAAATGATATATCAGCAAATGAAGCAGGACTCTTTTTTTTTTTTAAGGTTAGCATTTCACTGGTTTTGCAATGCTTGTGTGAATTATTATCCTCTAGTCTTTCTTACTCCTCTGTCAAAGTTCATTTGTTGGCCACTATAGAATGTCTGTCCATAGATCCTCCATTTTCAATGCACTTCTGTGTTAAAATGTTTTTGAAATGGGTGTTACATACCAAGCCTCCTAGAAAACAGGTGGCTTCTTCTTGGAATCTTAACTTTGTTTTATATAAAAAAATAACTCTTGCTCCACTTGAAACTACTCATCAGGCTGTGTTTGGGTTCTTAACATGGAAAACAGTTTTGCTGATTGATCTGACTGATGCAAAAGAGTATTTAAGTTGTGAGATCTTATGGTGGCTCAGCCTTATCTCATTTTCCACAGAGATAGGGTCTCTTTAAGAGCAAATCCTTCATTTATGATGAAAGTGTTGTCCAAGTTTGCCCAAGCTATCCATCTCGCTGTCTTATTTCCAGAACCATAAAAAAAGGGAGAAAGGATTCTCCATGTTGTGGATGTCCACAGACAGCCAAAATATTATCTTGAAGGAAGTAAAACTTATTAGAAACTCTGATCAGTT
The DNA here is from genome assembly GCF_019279795.1 of Protopterus annectens. Taxonomy (NCBI): domain Eukaryota; kingdom Metazoa; phylum Chordata; order Ceratodontiformes; family Protopteridae; genus Protopterus; species Protopterus annectens. The sequence continues at coordinate 592,971,421 of NC_056746.1, forward strand.
ATTAATTCCTTATGAAGGTGAAAAAACGACAACCTTTGTCAGAACAAACTATCTCCAAATGATTGTCTCATTCTACCTACCACAATAAGGCAACTGCAGGTGGGGTCAAGGTTCATTTTAACATGGTCTTGGCTTCATCTGTAGTCTTTTTGGAAAGGGTTGGATTATAGAAGTATTGAAGAAGTAGCTGCTTGGTCCTCTGTGCATGACCTTACAAACTGCTACAAACTAGATTCCTTTTACAGGTCTAGAGAAGGCTTTGCTAGGACCATTCTCCAAGGACTCCTGGACCCTCATGCTTTGTCTTCACAGATAACTAAGGCTACTGCAGCAGTGATCAAATGATGAACATAGTATTGCTGTGAAGGTGAATTTACCATAAAAGTAGATGGTTGAATGGTCACTGCTGCAGTAGCTGCTCCCTTCCTCACTCTTATTTTTTTTATGTATTTTGTTGCCAGGGTGAGGACTTTTTTTTTTCATAGCATTTACATGTTCAGGACACTGACTTCTCTCTCTCAGTTGGCATGAAAGCTTTGAAGAGCTTGGCCCCCAAATCACTCATTTTATTCATCTTTGCTTGAGCTGGTAATGGTTTGGGCACATGGAAGGTGCCCGTAAGCTTTGGAAGTTGACCGACACTTATATCCTTGGTAGGATATAACCCATATAGCTAAGGCTACTGAAGCAGTGATCATTCAAACATCTACTGGTTTGATTACTTATACAACTGTACTTTCTCCTGTATTTGTGTGGTATTTTTTCATAATTCTGAGATTTGCACTTATGAGCCTCAGAATTACAATATGAACCTTGGTTTGCTTACTTAATGTTTTATTCTTATGATGTGTTTGAATTTTGTGGCATAGACAAAGCAATTACCTACTTTTACAGTTGACATAGAAACAGTGAGTAATAAACACATAGAAGGACTGTTATCTCTGCTGGAGCCGTGAGGAAAAGACAAAAACATTTTTGTGCATATACAGTTGACTCTTAACATTAAAGAGTACATCGAAGATTATATAAATCATTTCAGTAAAACAATATTAATAAGATACAAAGTAAGTAAAAGGCATAATAATAGATACAGTAAGTTGGAAGAAATAAATACAATTGAGACATTACTTGCAGTCCATGTTTAGATCCACATGGAGATACTTTTTTTTATTTACTGGCCATGGTTAAGTTTGCACTGAGGTACTTACATAATGCTATAGACAGTATTAAATTTGAATATATAAATTTTAACCATGTTCCCTATTTATTCTGATTCATATCCAATATATAATTTAAAGTAATTACTAAAAGAAGTTTCTTGTGAAACTCTCAGACTGTAACTCTGGAAAGTATCAATGCAGCATGTATAAAAGCAGTTACATACTTCTAAATTAAAATACCAGTATTAAGGTTCTGCATACTATAAATAAGGAATCTTAATATTATTAAATACTGCTGAGAAGTACCATGGGTGTCTTTGTATATCCAGACTTGTGACACTTAACTATATTCAGTCTTGATAAAAAGGTGTTAAATTTCACACTTATTTTTTTTTTTCTATTTAAATTTTATTGGACTGTATGCAAGAAAAGCATTGCAGTACACATACAAAACAGATATATTTTACAACAATTATACAAGATATTACCTCAGATTCCCTCCTGGCACCAATAATCTCTCCTCCGATTGTTTCTCTTTTTCTGTGTTTCCTTATCTCTTGGAACTCTGTCACACATTATCTCTAATGCACCAGCAATGACTCTTCACTGTCTTACCTCCCAGTAGTTGAAATTATCTAAGTTGTATGCAAATGCTACCACAAAGCCTTGGCCTTCCACACTCAATTCTCCTTTTTCTTCTTTCTCTTATCTACCTCTAATTTCTGTGTCATTTTCCTCAAATAATTTATCTTTCCAGAGCCTACAAAACGTTTTACTATCTAATTTCTCATTGCATGTTATGCCATGGTTATTAGTTCACCTCCTTCCATGCTTGTAGTATCCTTTCTTAAGACTGGCCCATGCCAATATTATCTCAACTCTTTAACTTTGTTCCCATCTCCTTCCAATCATCTTTATGCCAACTAAGCAAAAGGCTAAACATTTTCCCCATCTTCTCACGTTTTCACATATTTCCAAGGCCTCTTTCATTTTCACTTTTCCATTTTTGCTCTGCTCTCTACCACCTATGCAATAACATTGCATGCACATCTCCTGCTGGGCCACATAACACAGACATGTTGACCAGTTGCCATACCTCTTCCAAAAGGCATCCCCGATTTCTCACTCTTATTCACTAACTTCTGCTTTAATGGGTTCTTCACCTCCTCTACCTACAACTTCTCCAAAGCTCCATATGTATTGCTCCTTCCCATTACTCATGTTACATTTCCCCAGTATTACCTCTTACCTTTCTCTCCTTCCCATTCTCTTCTGCTCTTCTCCAGCCCACTCTGCCACCAATCACTTTCTTAATTTATTTCATCAAACCTCCATAAATAACCTCTCCCTTTCCCAGTGCAGGGCTGTCATCTCATCTCTGTTTGATGTCAAAGTCACTACATCTTTCATCCTCACTATCCCTAACTGCTGCCACTTTCATGCCCTCTTCCTGTATTTCATTTCTGTCCTCTATACCTAGATGCCCCACAGGAAGATATTGCACTTCAGTCCCTTTCTCTTTTCTGTTTAAATACTAACTCACATGTAGCTTTTTTAACACACCAAAAGAATCCACCTTTTCCCCTCTCTCCCTTGCTTCCCACTTTACCCATCTGAAACCACAATCATCAAACTCTGTCACTTTCTGTACTAAATTTATGAATACCCCTCCATCATCATCATCATCAACCCATGTTTTCCCATTTTCTACATGGTGTCGAGGTGTCATGTCACTTGTTGCCATCTCTCGTGATTCAATGCCACAGTCCTGCCTTCTTTGACACTCATGCCTGACTGCTGCAGATCTTCTTTCACACAATCCATCCACCTCTTTGCTGGATTCCCTCATTTCATTTTACCTTCTTCCTGTCTGTCTCAAATCTTCTTCACCAGATTGTCTTCTGATTTTCTACACATGTGCCTGAACCACTGTAATTTGTTCTCTTTGATCTTTTCTGCAATTGGCACTACCTTGGCTTCTGCTCTTTTGTCTGTCCCACAGTGTGCATCTTACCACCCTTTTTAGGCACTTCAGTTCCATCACCTCTAGCTTTCTCATCTGCTCTGCCTTTACTGCCCAGGTTTCTGCATCATATAGTAGTAATGGTTGCACCACTATTTTGTACACCTTACTTTTCAGCTTCTATGACATTCTTCTGTTGTGCACTACACTTGACACTCTATGCCTGTTTGCTGCAGGCCTACTGATTCTAGCTTTGACCTCTTCATTCAGACTTTTCTTCTCCTCAACCACCCTTCCCAGAAACTTGAAGCTATTAACCTCTTCCACTAACTTCCCTTCTATCTCAATTCTCATCTTCTTCTGATTTTTCTAATTTGCTGCCATTACCACTGTCTTATCTGTACTTAGTTTCATCCCGTGTGTCTTCAGATTGGAATTCCATTCCACTATCCTTTGCTGAAGTTATTGCTCAAAGTCTGTCTGCAATGCCACTTTATATACATACAGCAACTTTATTGATCTGTCTTTTCTGACCTGTTTGCTAATGTAATCCACCAAAAGTATGAAGAGCAGTGGGCTCAGAAATGAACCCTGGTGCACCCCCACCCCCACTGAGAACCCCTCTGTGAGACAGAGCACTGCTCATACTTGAGTCATTGGGTCCTTGTACATGGTGTGCACTAATTCTACTAGTGTTTCTGGGACTTCAAACTATGGCAGTACTGCCCAAGTCACCTTTCTTGGGACCTTGTCATATGCTTTTTCCAAGTCTAGGAATGCCCAGTTGGACTCTTTCTTCATCTCCAGCTTCTTCTCAAGTTATCTGTCTAACTGCAAACATCAGGTCAGTTTGCTGCATTCTGATATGAATCTGAACTATTCATCTTCCATCTTCCTTTCTACTACTCCGCATATCCGTTTATCAAGCACTCTATCCAGAATTGTTATGCAATGTGAGAGGAGATTGATGCCTCTCTACTGCCCACAGTTGCGGATGCCCCTTTGTTCTTGTACACTGGCACAAGTATGCTTATTTTCCAGTCATCTGGGATACTCCTTACTCTCCACACTGCTATTAGTGCCCTCAGGAGCCATTTCTCCCATATCTCACACAGCATCTTTATCATATCTGCTGTGACCTCATCTGAGCCTGCTGCTTTCCCTGACTTACTTTTCCTTAGTGCTATTCTTACTTCTTCTAGGGTATGCTTCTCTTCTTCTCTCATTGTAGGCTGTTTCTGGGGCAGTACAGCTTCTGTGGGGTTTTCTTCATTCAGAAGCTGCTGGAGATGTCCTGTGGGCTGGTGAGCAGGTTGTTGCTGGTATCCTTGTCTGACTATCTTTTTTATCTTTCTGTCTTTGCCTTGCAATCTGATATAGTTGCTTTGTGGCAATGACTGAGTCACTTTCCAGAAGTCAGTAGAATGCCTCTGATGCCTTTGATTTGCTACTGCAACTCCTTTCTTAGCTTCCTTGTTAGCCAACCAGTTTTCCTTCCTAGTCTGGCCCATCTTTTCTATCTCCCACTTTTTCCTGCACTCCTCTCTTTTGATGACTTCCTGTAATTCTGAATTTCATCACCAGCTTTCCTTGTGTACTTTACTTCCATACCTGGCTCAGCCACATATCTGATCTGTAGTCCTCAAACATCAGGTTATGCTATTTCTTTTTTCAACTCCACTATTTCCTCCTCTTCTTGGGGCACAACAGCCATGAGTAGTTCCTTGAACATTTGTACTTTTTCTCCAGTTAGCTTGCCACATCCTTTACAAAATCTGCCTCCCCCAAGTCTGCCCTTGTAACATGCATTCCCTTTTCTCCAGTTAGCTTGCCACATCCTTTACAAAATCTGCCTCCCCCAAGTCTGCCCTTAATGCATTCCTTTCTCCAGTTAGTTTGCCACATCATTTTTAAAAAATCTGCCTCCCCCAAGTCTGCCCTTGTAACATGCATTCCCTTTTCTCCAGTTAGCTTGCCACATCCTTTACAAAATCTGCCTCCCCCAAGTCTGCCCTTGTAACATGCATTCCCTTACTACCAATTCAAATCTTCTTTGGGAAAAATACTCCACACATACCTTTTGTGCCTTCCCATATACATCTCATGAATCTTTACTACATCCACTCTTCGGCATAATGAAGACACTCGACCTGACAAATCTAGCATCTTTGTTACTACATCTTTCATCTCCATCCATTTTGCCTTCCATAGCTCATCCATTGTTCCATGTACCGTAAGTCCCCAAATAGTTGTCCCTTCTCTCTGACCTAGCAACCCGATATATCCTCTCACTCTCATTGACCTTCACTACTATTGATATCTTAGGGTGAAATTCCACTTCAATTTCTTTCTAGATCTATTAAAAAAAGCATGTATTTCTGGTAATCGCGTCCCCATTTTATTAAGAAAAAATCATAGAGTCCTCTGCAAAATAATGTATACAGCCCTTCCTTCACACCTACTTAACCAAAGATTCAATACCCACCAAAAGCAAACATGGAGAAAGTGGACATCCTTGCCTTGTTCTTTTCTGCAATATAATCCTGTCTGTCCTTTTTTAACCAAGACTCTCACTAGATTGTTTCCTGCATAAGGTTTGGTTTCACTCCAGTTTTCAGAGAAATTAAATTCCATTTTCATGAGATGAAATCTGGGAATTATATCTCTGATTTTTAAATGTAATTTCTGGTCAGTATGGTGATTTCATTGCAGCTTTCATTTGTAATGAAAATTAAAACAGATTCTAGACACATAATACTCAATAATGTAAGCCCACATAATAAATATTAGAAGAAATGCATCCTATTAGGAAATTGGACCTCTGGCCTACATTGCTAAATTCTATGAAAATGCCATGACTTTTTCAGTTCCCAGATTTTCAAAAAAAAGGATTTACCAGTATTTTTCCTGGAAAAAATGAAAGTAAGTGTCCCTGACCATGGAATAATGCATCATTTCCTTGGTTGGACTTTATTACAGCCACAACCAGAAAAATATTATTAAGCATTTGCTACCACACCAAATTGGTATTTTGGCTCAGTCGAAGGTGAATTACTTTGGTGTGCCCAAAACTCGTTCCTTAAGCCACTCATCTTTCTCTTCAGATCCCTCTGATATAGTCCATACAGCCACCAAGGACTGACAGTTAGACATGTCTTTTGTGGTAGTGAGAGTGCTGTCAATGGGCAAGGGAGAGCCACACAGGGAAAGCTTATTAGCAGCTAATTTGCACATCTCTGAGTTGAACATTTAATGCAGATGGAACAACTGTGCTATGTTCACCATGTACCAACCCAGCTGTTGCACAGGCATCTACAAACAAACACATACACACACACACACACACACACACACACACACACACACACACACACACACACACACACACACACACACACACACACACACACACACACACACACACAAGAAGGCAGACATCTTCACAGATCTTACCTGCTGGAGTGATAACAGATATTCTGCTGCCATAGACAGCAATAGATGTTTACTGTAGAACTACTGCATATATTCTTCACTGATGTGCTTCAAAATAGCATAGCATAGCTTGTCTTTGAATAACTCTGCCATGCTATTTTGATCACAGTATATAGCTCCAGGAGAGAGTATATTGCTCTTTTACTTTCTCTGCATCACTGGACTGCTATATTTTGATGCAGCTTTAACGATGATTTTTTTCGGTTCTTTTTTGACATACATAAACAATTGCTTTATTTCCCTCTCTGTCATCCTTTTTTCTAGGCTGCATGTGCTAAAGTCATTGTAGCTGCCATTATGTATATTTGGGCACAGACCCTGTATTCATTGTTGTTATCCTTTCCTGAAATGTCTAACTCCTACCAATTCAAATCCTTCAAAGCTATTGACTCAAGGATCATAGTCATAAAGTAGAAATCGTGTTTCTTTTCAGAAATGTAAGTAGTTCTATCTACTTACAGTTCCATTTTCCCTTTCTGCTAGACTTAGACTCCATTTTCCCTTTATGCTGGACTTATACACCATCTTCTTTTATCTTCTTTTCATTCTTTTATTGCCTCTTTCCACTGTCAGCTTCCTTTTTCAGACTTTTAGTTTATTATCTCAATGCCTACCCTTGCCTTATCACAACTGCTTCTTGTTGCAATTGTCCTCCACTTTTATATCTGTCAGTCTCCCTTTAATTTCATGCCAGCTTTTATACTCACTTCAAGTACTTCTAATTGCAGTTTCTTGCTGAGACTGCAATTATGTGGTCATCCATTGCTTCTCAATGATATTGCATTAATATGGCTATGGATACTTTGTAGAAATTCTGTTGTATGCAGTTAGACTCGTAGTCATAGTTCTTAGTTATTGCTAATATGTACTTGGGTCTGATGCAAGTTTTCTCATTAACCTAATATAAAAATAAAGACAATTTTTTCATGTTATCTCTATTTGGCTATTACTTTTGACAGAAAACCAGGAAACACAAATGACTATTTTGTATTAATAACTGTGCAATGCAGTCATCCTAATGCATAAAATGTATAGCAGATGTTCATGCAAGTTAGATTACCTTGCAATATTTATGAAAGGAAATTGAACAGCAAGACAATATTTCTAGAGTGAAGCAAACTTAAAAATGTGTTGCTATTTCAGTAATTAAGTAATTAGAAACTGCCAAAATATTGTTCATTTAGAAAGCAATACTGTTTATATTGAAACTATAGTAGCCGAGTAAGAAAAAAATACCACATGGAGGCATACCTCTCAACTGTACAGATTTTTGCAGAATATCCAGATTTTTGCCTCATATTTTTGATCTGTTCCTCATAAAATCTATGATTTTCTGGCAAATCACTGGGATGATCTGAGGACTGAAGTCAATGAATAATGATATGCATTTGCGTTTCAGACTTCATATCCTTCAGAAAAATGCATGCTACGAAAAATCCTGTTATTCTAGCAACTTTTTTACATTTTTAAGAGCAATATTTAAAATCTGTCCATATTTTTTGGGGCTTTGTTCCCCCATTTTGTCAGGCTTTATCTAGATTATTTGCTCTAAGAAGTTGAGAGGTATGCATGGAGGATGATGCACTTTTCAATGTCTAGCTTTGCTGCGTAGTACAGTGATACCACAAATATGCAGGAATGTGAAAAGTCTGATTGGGATAGGGATAGGGAGATACATTACATACTACCCATAAACTTTCTGCAGTGCACATTTTTGAATGGACTGAAGTTTTGTTATGTTGATGTTCACTTGCCAACTGTCTAAAAATTTCCTGTGTTATTATCCTACATCTTTAACCCCTATTATAGCAGTTTGGCTCCAGAGTTTGCTGATATTCAGTAAATGGGAATTTTTTATGTTGTGATATCTATTTATGTTTTTTCTACATAATTAAGTCAGAATACATGCAAATATATTGTTTATTGATTCTTTGCTGAAGTTAATAGCAATTCTATAAAAACAGAGAAGTGGGGGTTAGATAATAAGTGGCTACCCAAATTACATGTACTTCTTTATGATGAATGAACACCCCTGCAGTTTGCCATGTTGCCTAGGCAACACTGCTGCAATCCACTGAATATGTCTGTCTAGTTATGGGCTTTAGATCTGCACTGCTACTTACAGTCAGTCAAGTGTGATTCTTTCAACCATGCCAGTAAAATAAATGAATATATGAGTTGCTCAGTCTTAAGATCACAGCTGCCTTGGGATATGGCCAGTACCAACCATACCTAATGAACTTCATAATGAAGAGCTGAAGAAGAGAGTTATGAATGCTCTCTTTCTAAGAATTTACCCACCTTAGTTTCAGTCCACTGCCTTCCAGTACCATCTTCCCAGCAATAACTGTATCAGTTAAAATACTTTGCACTCACATACGCACTCATTGTTTTCCGAGACGTGATGATAATACCTGCTTCAGTTGCACTATCTCTTCTTGCTTTTGTAGTAATATATTGTCATCAGCAGAACCATCTGGAACACCAGCATCACAATTACTGTACCAAATGATTAAGTTATATTAATTTCTGCTAGGCAATCTCTCACTATTTAAAAGACAAATGCAAACAGTTGCAGTTTGACACTTTTGTGTAATTGCCCTCATACATGTCAATAAGCAGACAGACACAAGATTTTGAGACATAATAATAAACTGCCTGCTTAAAGAAATTAGGTAATGCAATTAAGAATTTAAATATACATATAAATACATACATAATTGCCCAGAGAAATTAAAACATTTTAGGACTTACATTGAAATGCAAATAACCCAGAGATGAGTAGAACATTTATATATTCCCTTTAACAGCTACTTTTTTATTCCCCTAACACTAACATTACTGTAAATTATTCACTTCTGACTCCTGATAGTAGCCCACTGTCTCTGGGCATCTGTTTTCTAACCTGCAGTCCACTGAACAGTCCAAGAGGAAAGCACGTATGATCTCAACTGCTGAGCTCATTTCCAAATCTTAGGTTAGATTACTTGAAGAAACTTTGGAGGGGTGTTCTAGAATAAGTTAGCACTAGGAAATAAAGTTAGCAATTCCTTTTGAAGAAATTCTCCCTTTCTGCAGCTGAAAAAGATATAGTAATTATCTCTTCCTTGCTGGGTTACAATTTTATTTTTAATTTAAATAACTCCCTGAAACTCATATGTTTATATGACCAGAATGTTTAAATCCAAATTAGGTATCATAATATGTGTGTGTGTGTGTGTGTGTGTGTGTGTGTGTGTGTGTGTGTGTGTGTGTGTGTGTGTGTGTGTGGGTGCATGGATTTGCACAGAAACATTTACATGTTTTGTACGTTTCACATTTCACATACTTGCTACATCTTTACTGTAAAAACAGTTGAAGATTTTATAAGCTTTTCATATTTCAGCATGGATTTATTTTACTGAAAAAATTGAGGTTTTACACAGCTTTTCATATTTTACATTTTAGCTGCACCTTTACTGGTAAAAAAAATTGCAAATCTCACACAGGTTTTCCTTGTGACTATAGTGTTATAAAAGAAAATCAAATTACGTAGCCTTTTAGACCTGATAACCATACAATGATAAGACTTTACATTGCAAGAATATATGTTTAGAAGAGTTACATGTCAACAGAAATTATTTTTTTAAATATTTTGTGAATGGATTGTGTAATGATTGCGGTGAAGAATAGTACTATATACAATTGCTTGTTTACAGATCTCTGTATCACATTGTTCAGTTTTTATATCGTGTGGAAGATAAACCCATTGTATCTTTCACTTCATTAACATGTTTTATTTGTATCTATTATGCTCCATATAATTTTCTTCTTCATGCTTTAATTCCTAGAATTTATCTCAAAAGATAAACTTGGATGTACAGACGGTGATGTTTAATTTAACTTACCAGCTGCTAATGCAACAGTTTTCTACGGCAAATGCTACCTTTTGGACAAGTTGGTTTGGGGCTAATGGATTGCTTCAACATATCCTATCAGGCATCTCATCTGATCAGCTGAACACTGCAATCAGCACTTTATCTTGTCAAAATTATCAGATCATGTAAGTATCAGCAATGTAAAATGTGACTGATTTTGTAGAGCTTATAAAGTTCTGAATTCAATCACTTTGCTCCTTAATGTCGCCAGATAATGGTCTACATTTGTTAACATTTCTTTCAGCTTATGCCTGAGAATACTGCGTTAGATACATACAAGAACACAGTAAAATATGAAGGTCACTACTCACAGCATGGTATTTGCAGCATGTGTCATGGCAGGGCCACCAATTAAAGCAATTCTGCACAATTGTTTGGAATTCCTGTCTACAGCATTTACAAACTGCCATATCATGAACCTGCCAAAATAAAACTTGAGTATTAGAATTAGTAAGTTGTAGCAATTTGTCAGGCATGAATGTAGCATGTTGCTTTTGCAACATTTTCCGTTATTAATACATTTATTTATTAAATAATATTAAAATGCTTAAGGTTAGGTATTATTGTCGGTGGTCGCCGTGGAGCAGTGGTTAGCATTCTTCCCTCAACATACAAAGTTCTCCTGTTCGATTCTTGGCTGGGGTGCCATCTAGGGGATGTTATGCTGTAGGGTTTTTAGAATGCAGTCAAGTACAGACTGTCAAAGCTGAAGTTAGGCATTATCATATTACGAATAACAGTACAAGATTTTACAGTAGAATTTCTACCATAGCTGCTACCTCATTTTGTTCTGCATATACCATCACAATAAGTAACACAGGCTCTACTAGTGATGGCTCTGTTGTTATAAAGGAAGGCAATACAGTGGATACATCTACTCAGACATGTCAAGCCTTCCATTTTAGCTTATTTGTAATCCACAAAGAGGAAAAAAGTTCTAATGTTAACACTGGACTTGTTAGACCTGGACACACCTGTAGAAATGGTAAAATGCACAATGTTACTAAGGAAAGCTATATAAAGTTAAGCATTCTGCATGGGAAAACTGGGCACTTAGAATGCTTACCTGTATGTTCCAATAAGGTTATCTCACAGGAAGTGCCTTAGATTTCAGATAGCTCATCATTTTCTTCTGCTTTCTCTTTAGCCATTAGGAACTATACATAGCCCCAGAATTTTTATCCAAAAGTTTAATTTTAGCATTGATACCTCATGAATCATGGAATAACCATGTATTTTCTTTAGAAGAATCTCTCTAACAGTAAATCAAAACATTTGGACTAACCTATTTTCTGTGTCCCTCTTTCATTGGATAAAACGTCTTCCCATTACTGGAATATTCACTGTGAGAAGCAAAGACTAGTTTCACATCCTGCTTTGGTATTGATATAGGTCTGTTATCTATCCTGTTATTTCATGAATCAGGTCAAAAGTCTTAGATGTCTAGCTAGGTAAAAACAGTATTAAAATTATGAAGAAGAACTTGTTGAAAATTTGTCTGTATACCACAAAAATATAATTCTTCACAAGTCCATAGTAAAAAGAGAATATCTTTACTGTCCAGGGAACCTCTGCTGTTAGTGTCATTTTATTTATTTATTTATTTATTTGCAGTTGGTTTACCAGGATAGTCCAATGGGCCAAAATAACCCGTTTTCAATGGAGTCCTGGGGAAAAAAGCTCCAAAAACAATTAGCAAGGTTACAATAAGGTATTTAGTTTCAATTATACAATTCTTATGGACTTGGAAATACAGTAGACTAGTGTACAAACATATACAAATATTACAGTCTTGTATTGCTGAAAACAATTTACAATATAGAAACTGAGAGGCTTTTACAACTTAGGGTGGGTTACACTGGAGATATCTTTCATATATTCAGGATGAGTAGCTTAATACAATCAAGAGAAAGGTATATAAGCTGACATAGAACCTTTCAATATAGAAACAGAGAACCTTTTCCATCAGAGGGTATATTTACACTAAGGTACCTTTAAGTATTTATAAAAAGCTAATACAAGCAAGAGCAAGATCTATGAGTTTAGCAGAGTAAGTAGAAACTCTCATTATGAATAGGGGAGGAGAAGTGAAAATTCTCAGTATGAGGCTTTGTTCACAGCTTCCAGGAAGAAGAGATTTTTGTACAAATATCTTTGTCAGTACCTACCTAAACATTCTCCCTTGATGACTGAAGTTGGTAATTTCATCAGTGAAAACCTGAAGCACTCTGCTGCATCTATGATTTGCATTTCTGCTTAATAAGAGCTGTCTACTACTCTTTCCTATGCCCCTTCTTCACAATATTTGAAGTTTAACAGGCAAAGTCTTTTCTCAGTTTATTGGCAGAGACTTATACTGGTTCCACTGAAGAAACAACCTATGCCCTGTTGTAATTTACTTAAATGTGCACCTTTCATTAACGAATACGCATAAATTGCAATAAAAGCCCTTTGGAGTTTTTTCTTTTATATTCTCTGACCTCTGAGGTACAAGTGTGTGATAGACTAGATTCTCCTGTTGTGTTGATACAGGAGGATTTATTTCATGGTTTAATATTTGCTCAAAGGATTAATCCTTTTGAGGAATTTTAATCGTACTAGTGAGAAGTACCATTAGTTAAAGAAGTTTTCAGATTTTATAGAAAGGCTTTGTTTTTATATCGATTTATACATGTATGTATAAATAAACCTTTTTTTGCATTTTTCAGTTATTGGAATATCTTTATACCCTGGTAATTTCATCGCTGAAGTTTATAATTGTTTTTGGATATGTCCTTTAACATAATGTAAGGACTTAACTACTTCTTCACCATCTCTGCTCAACTTGTACATTTGTCATACTCATTGCTTCTTAAGAAACTATGATACTTGGTGCCTAGGTTTAATTGTAATTTTATTTAAAGAGGTCAGCCACATTTTAACATGTATTTGTTGACGCATAAATTTAAGATTTAACCACCACCTGCCATTCTTTGGGGACTGTGACTAACTCTTTGACGACTGTGCATTAAAGGTACTAGACATTGCTTGAATTTAAAAGCAGATTACTTTTAGTTTTATTTTTGTCATAATGGCTTCAAAGTAAATAAGGATTTTTCATGGTGGGGTATTTAACCCTGTTTTGTAATCATATGTTATCAAGCTATACATTTGACTGGCTTGAGTTTGGCTACCCTGACTTAGAAGAAATGTAATAAAAGACTACCTTAAGTAATATGCTGAGTTTATATATTTATATCTTTAATGCAGAATAGCTGTGTTGTCAATATTAACATAAAATTTGCTATTTTAGGGCAAGATTTGTTATTAACTTGGATCACTGTTGCTGTCATCTTGGTTAGTCTAATGTTCTACTGTTGTGAGAAAGACTCCTTCCTAAAGCTGCTGGCTGATAGTATGGATTAATAGTTAAAAACCTCTGTATATGTTCCAGTGATATAAAAAGTGTTTACTGGACTATTTTATGTGTGGCTTCAAGTCTACTAATGCTAATAAGGTAATTAGGGGACTCTACATTTCAGGCTCACAAGTGTTTACATCTCTTCTAGTGCACTCTTCCCTAGGATTGCTTTTATTCATATTATTATATTCCTTTCTTTACTTATCATGTCAAGCTAATATTGCCATAATAAGAGTGGTCTTATTATAGGGTGTTTACAATGTATTTCCTTTAGGATACAGTTGCTAACTGTATATGTTGTATGTGGGATTTCTCTAAAAGCTTTTTTTGTTTCTGTCCCACCGATGAAGGCACATAATTTTCTATTAATAACTTCATCAGTGAAGAATAATCCATTAACTAAATGCTCCCAGTTGAATACAATGAAGTATTCTGTGCCTTGAATAATTTTTGTTTTGCTTTCGAATATAATTAGGGTTGGGCATACAGGGTGTGAAACATTCTCAGCAGACAGTTTTCATTGTGGTGTTTTTTCTTATGCCTCTTATTTATTTCACTTTTTTTTAGTTTTACAATGAAGGCAAATACAATGAATAAAATAAAAGTCAGATTATAGACATTGCTACAGGTATAAAAGTACAGCATACTGCGGAATATGCATACTGTTATCAGACATTGTTAGTTCTAATGCATGTTATAGCATTTAGTGTGTTTTCTGCCTTTCTGTAAAAAAACCTTGAAAAAAAAACAAAAAAAAAATATCCTTGTTTTCCATACTTTCCTAACTAGTGTTCCAGAGACCAGATTTTGCTGATCCCTGGGCTTTGTCTTGGTTCCTGTGTTTCTCCATTTTCCTTGTTTGGTCAGGGGGAAGTTTCTTTACTCACCAGTGAGAGTGGGGAGTACTGAGCTGCCTGTTTGTCCTTAGAGGAGTGGTTTAAGGCAGTAACTTGTAGTCTATAGGCCATTTTGGGTCATTTCCTGTCTTTTCCAGCCCCCTGCATTTAGCACGGAGTTGCCACCGTTGCACACTAGGGCAGCGGCGGTTAAGCAGGTTTAAACTATTCGGGCTACCTAAAGTCCACTCTTCAAATTTTCCCTTAAAACTACCTTCCTCGAACTATACTACTGATCTAATCAGCGTATCCTATAACTAAAAAGATCATCTCTACTTGACTCCAAGTAGACTATTCTCTATCTGTTAAACCTAGCACTTGCTCCTACAGTACTTATCACCTTGATACAGCACTCTTGTTATAGATAGTACCCCAAAAAGGCAAACCCCATTTCTTGGTCACCCACATCCCCCGGAATCTCTTTTAAAGTTTTTGTCTATTCCTTCTAGCATGTCGAGGGATCAGTTGCTAGTGTCCTCTCCTGCTCAGCTGGTGAACCTGGGAATATTGAGGCAATGTTACAATTGCCTCATGTACACAGACAACCCTCTCCTCCTCCCACAAAACACAAATACATGCGAGAGATGCAACTATACGGCCAAACTGGAGGCTGAGCTCTCTCAACATAGGACTGGCAAGACCAGACAGGAGGAGAAGGTTACCACACACACTATAGACCCAGTCTCACATAGTACCATCACAACCTCAAATCATACACATAAACACACAAAGACATACTCGGAGGCTCTGATCAAAAATCTACCAAAACAGCAGAGGCCACCAAAGCAGACACCCAAACAACTACCACCTCAGAACACAACAACTGCAACACATAGACCTCACAGTCAGAGTGTCAAACAGTCACAGCCCTTAAGGCCAAACACAATGCCAGACACACTAGTCATTGGTGACTCCATAGTCAGACACACTGACGCCCCGCCACCAGACTGAGTAAGGAGAGGGTTACAGTAAGCTGCCTGTCGGGCTGGAATCCGCCACATAACGCAAGCACTCAGGTCTCTCAACAGCAGGTACAAATACGACTCAGTCATTGTCCACGCTGGTGTAAACGACCTGAGACGTACCTCCTTGGACTACATGAAAAGAGACATTGAGGAGCTCTCTGATTATGTAGTCCAGGCAGGTATGACCCTGACCTTGAGCAGTATCCTACCTTTACCAAGAATGATGCCACAATACAGAGATAAGATGATCAGCTTTAACAATTGGCTTAAACTCTGGTGTCATTCAAAGGGGATCCAATGTCTGTCTGCCTGGGATGACATGCTGGACAAGCCACGCTGCTCGCAAGGGACGGCTTGCACCTGTCACTCCTGGGATTCGGATATTGGCAAAGGCTCTTGCCACCCCATAGTGCCTCTTCTAGGCAAGGCTCAAATTCTAAACCTACCACCCTAGAACACAAAAAAGGAAAAAAACTAAGGGTAATGCTGCTCAATGCCAGAAGTCTCAATCTCAAAATGCACGCACTCGAGGCCCTTCTCAGTATGGAGAACATCGATGTCTGTGCTGTGACAGAAACCTGGTTCAAGGCTCCTGAGAGCACTCCAGCACTATCAGGTTTACCTCATATCATGCGTTCCGGCCCCAAAATCCGGACAATACCAAGAAAGGAGGGGGGGCATCCATATTCATCAAGGACACCCACACCTCAAGATTGGTGGCAACGCACGATGCATCGGAGACCATCCAGGTGCAATTAACCATAGGCAAGACTGCTCTGCAAATTGTAGCATGTTACAGGCCACCCTCACAAACTCAGGAACCTCACATGGCTTTCCTGAAAACACTGGAGGGGATAAATGTATCTCCAAACACCATCATACTAGGTGACTTCAATTACCCTAATATAGACTGGGAACACTACTCAAGCCCAAACACCCTAGCCCAAAAGTTCCTGGAATTCATAAACTCAAATGCCATGGAACAACTAGTCACCATCCCCACAAGAGGAGAAAACATACTTGATCTCATCATCACGAACATGGGAGCACAATGTTCAACACCGAAGTATACCCTCACTGGTGACATCAGATCACAAACTAAGCACGCTGGAGGTCCTCATCCCACTCCCAGCTAAATTATAAAATACCCCAGTAAAGAACTTCTCCAAGCCGACTTCACACTTCTAAAGACTAGTGTGGTCTCCTTTAAGGCCCCGAGCCGGGAAAAAGTACTCAAGCCGCTGAATCACTTACAAATGCCTTCTACCAGCACCTGCAGGACTGCATGGATAAGGCAATCCCAAGCAAAACAAAGACTCTTTGTACCAAAGGCAAGCGTCCAGTCTGGTGGACCCCAGCCATAAACAAACTCTACAACAAAAGGAGGAAGCTACTACAAGATAGAGCAAAATCCTTAAAAGGTAAGACACCTTTGATCACTATAAGTAAAAACTAAGAGCTCTCATAAAATCATCCAAAGCAAATTTTGAGAGAAAAATAGCTAAAGACTCAAAAGACAATCATAAGGCCTTATTTAGCTATGTTAGAAACCTGGGAGGAAACTCCCAGATATGCTCAGAACTAGTTCAAAATGATGTGAAGATTACTGATCCTACAGACATTGCCAACATACTGGCTGACAGGTTCAGTGCAAACTTCTCCCCCAAAAGGAGAGATATCTATACCAAACGATTGCAGCCCCCCAAACATCTCTAAAGCCCAAGTGAGAACTGTTCTCTCCAAAGCAAGAAACACAGCATCCATGGGACCTGATGGTGTCCCCGGCTGTGTGCTCCACGAACTCAACGAGGAATTAAACCCACAGCTAGGACAGCTGTTTAATCATAGTCTCACCTCTGGATACGCACCAGGGAGTGGCGCACTGTGACTGTGGTCCCACTTCACAAAGGCGGTGCCTCCACCGACCCTGGAAATTACCAGCCCATTAGCTTGACAAGCCTTATCTGCAAAGCCATGGAGAGGATCATAATGGATCTCATAAATAAAGACATAGGGAATTTGCAGACTTTGGATCCAACCCAGTTTGGCTTTGTCAAAGGCAGATCATGCCTTTTAAACTTGGTTGACTTTTTTGAAACAGTCACCAAAGCCATTGATGAGGGAAAGGCAGTCCATACAGCCTACCTCGATCTGGCGAAGGCCTTCGATACAATACCCCACTCGGGTATCATTGAAAAACTCATCAGCTTAAATGTTAACCCATACATCACAAGATGGGTTGCAAACTGGCTGAGTGACAGAACCCACAGGGTCAGAGTTGCTGGCGCCATGTCAGACTCAAAGCCTGTCACAAGTGGTGTCCCACAGGGCTCAGTCCTGGGCCCACTCTTGTTTGGCATCTACTTTTCTGAAGTACAAGCAAACACAGGAGGGTGATGGCTGACAAAGTTTGCAGATGACTGCAAACTGGGCGCCGTAGTCGAAAACACATCTGACACAGATATCCTTCAGAAGGGTCTCACAGAAACGGATAACTGGTGCCAGAGCCATGGCCTAAAGTTGAATGCCAAAAAATGCATAGTCATACCCTTCGGGAAAAACAAGGTTACCCCTAGCTACCATATAGGTGGCAATCCACTGAGCACAGAAGAAGTTATCAGGGACCTGGGGACCCAGGTTGACAGTAGCCTGTCATTCGACACCCATGTAGCTAAAGTAGTTAGGAAGACCTTCTACATTGCCCACCTTATCATGAAGGGATTCACATCTAGATCAAGGGAGGTCATAGTCTCCCTATACTCATCACTCATCAGACCAATGATTGAGTACAATGCCCCATTCAGAATGTATCTGACCCGACACTTGCAGCAGCTGGAGAGGCCACAAAAGTTCCTCACCAAAAGGATAAAGGGTCCCAAAAATCTGTCCTATGCTGCCCGACTGAAAGAACTCCAGCTCTATTCAGTCGCTTACCGCTTGCTCAGAGGTGACCTGTGCCTGACATACAAGGCCATGTCAAACCCAGATTTGATGAATATGCTTCACCTCAAAAAATCTAGATCTGTCAGAGCCACAAGGGCGGGAGACTTAAACCTCGACACGGCTATTAATAGGACGTGCTGGAGGGATAGATTCATCACCCAAAGACTCCCTATGCTGTGGAACAAAATCCCGGTATATGTGAGGCAGAGCACATCGCTGGCCTTGTTCAAGAGAAATCTTGACCAATGGATGGGAGATCGCAGATATACCCCAGGGATTACCTCAGTGTCACTGCTCGACAGAGGCACAGCAAAATAATGGGTATAGTTCCCCATACTAAAGGGGTGGCGTATGCCACAAAACTATGGGCTAGGCTTGTAAATGCCCTCGGGCAGATAGCCTAGTATGAACCTATGAACCTATGAACCTATGTATACAGTAGACAACATGCAGTAAAGTATAAGTATCCCTAATGCTCAGAAACAATGTAAAATACAGCAGTTTTCCATAGCATGTGTGCATAATATATTACCGTTAACAGTAATGGAGTGAGCCCATGGAGATTTTACCTTCTACACAACTTAATGTTGAAAGCATGTACAGTGGCAGTTCCCATAGCTTGTTGCGGCATGCATTGCATGAAGTCAAGCACATATTCAATTAGCTGAGGCATTTTTGAAAATAGTTATTGTATTATATGGGCAGCACAGTGGTGCAGTAGTTAATGTTGTCACCTCACAGCAAGAGGTTCTTGAGTTCGATTCTCAGCTGAGGTGCCTTCTGTGTGGAGTCTGCATGTACTCCTTGCTTTTGCATGGATTTCCTCCGGGTACTCCGGTTGCCTCCTACATACCAAACACATGCATCTGCAGCATTTCTCCCGAGGCCTC
Source organism: Protopterus annectens (assembly GCF_019279795.1). NCBI lineage: Eukaryota > Metazoa > Chordata > Ceratodontiformes > Protopteridae > Protopterus > Protopterus annectens. Next base: position 592,991,047 of record NC_056746.1, read on the forward strand.
TGCTGAAAATAGGCTCTGTCCTAGTCAGACTTTCCAAGTCAACAAATGTTAAATAAATAAACAAAAAAATTATAGCTATACTATACTTGATCTTGAGTTGAATAAAGAGCACCTGATCTGTGACTTAAAATTATAAATGGTTATATGCATCTACGTAATTAGAATACATGTATGCTACAGTTTAATTCTGTGTAACGATTAAATAGAGAAAGCAATATGTTTAAACACAAATAGGATAATTCCAAATTCTACAAAGTAATTCAGAAGACTATGTACATTATGTACATATATGCTAGCATGCATTTGTAGTGTGTACAATGAAGCCTGTAGCAAGACTATTTCAGTTATTTCCTACAGTGAAGATAGGTTAGAATACCTTGCTGTTATTCATTCATTTTTTTTTTCGTTGTGAGTCATTATTTAATAGGTTAATATGGTGTCTGAGTATCCAGTATCCATGAAGCAGTTACATTTTATTGTGTTTTCTAAGGTTAATATGGAGTCTAACAATATGGCATTGTTGAAATTGCATTTTAATTTACTTTCTAGGTGAGGTTTTATTTTTTTTTCTTGAATTTTATTAGGTCACTGATTATATTTTAGGAAATCACATTCCAACAGTCAGGTGCAGCCCTTGGGAATCGATTACTGTTACAGTAGCCATTCCTTCCCTCCACCCCCCTTATTTATTTGTTTATTTTTTTTTCATGTATTACCAAGTATGGATGTATCTATCTTTGTTAATATAGTTACTATTGTTTTCCTTTCCTAGCATTTTTTACTTTCAGGGCTATGACCTCCCTTCGTGGGGCAAGAAAGCTGTGAGTTTTTTGCTGTTTTCACTGAAGGGCTGAAATAATCAGATATACTGAAATATTCAGTTTCAAGGGTGAAAGATCATTTAAATCATTTGAGTGAAGCTTAGTATATTCTTTTACTAGAAAAGATGCATCTTCATTTTCTGATTGTGTGCCAGCCGTTCCTCGGGTAGCAAAAATCCATGTTTTAAGGCCTTCCTGAATATTGTTTTCCTTTTACCTTATAGAATGCTTATTTCCCCACCTTGGGATTAGATTTGCATTGTAAAAAACATGTATTTAACCCTATTTGAAGCAGTTGTGTCAGTTAAGGCTGTAGTCTTGAAAAACTGTCCAGGTAATCAACCTCAGTGTAAAGGTTTTAGAGTTATAAGCTGTGAAAAACCAAAATGCTGCTAGCTAGAATTTTGTAAATAATTGGTTCCCCTTCACAAGATCGAATGGATGGAAGCTCGAAATTCATAATCTCGAGACCAGAATCTCAAACTTCCATTCACTCGAAATTGTGAATGGGAGCCTTAGGTTTAAAAAAATAAAAAGTTAACTTACCTTATTGCAGGGGGCCAGGTCCCCCTGTACCCTAGCAGTTTAAATGTGAATGTTCTGTGACCGCACTATAGCGGAGGAATGGAAAATATTCCATTTTGCGCTTACTCGTATAGTACGGAATGGGAGATTTTCCTTTCCTTCACTATAGTGCAATATCGTAGTAGATATATTTAAGAAGGGGGGGTGCAGGGGGGTGAAGCTCCCCTGTGAAAACATTTGAAAGGTGTTATTTTTTTTTTTGCCCCTTTCATATGTTCAAGTTTCTCTAAATTTGAGATTCTGGTTTTGAGTTTATGACTTCGAGTTTAGAGAAATTCGATCATATGAAGGAGAGCCAAATAATTATATGTCACTTGAAAATATTAATATGATTTATATGGAAATGTGACACTGCCAGCCCAGCTATCTGGAATTTTGTAAATAATCATATGTCATTTGTGAATATTGATATGATCCATAGGCTTGTCTTACAAATGTAAGAGAACTATATGTTATGTATATATTTAACTACTGGTGCAGAAGTGTGAGTTAAACTGTATATTCTATGCTGAGCTTCAAGAATGTAACCACAGTGTACCCTACTGGAAAATAACAGAATTAACTTGCAAACTCTAAGAAAATAATTGAATTGTTTTAACAATTGTGTTTATCACTGTTTCACTGAAGGAGACAGGATGTCTACAGCTAGAGGTTTCTTTCTATTGTCCTGGAACAGAAATAATTACTAGGTTTAAAATGTAAATATGTTTAACTGTTTTACTACTTCCAGTTCTAGGCAAAATTCTGAGAGATAAGTATTTTTCACAGAGAAATGTTAAATTCTGTTAGTATCTGATAGCCTGGGAACTAAAGGCAGGTGACAAATAGTGATGTCATCCAGCTGACCCAGCAGTAATGTTTTGATATTAATTTGGAAAAGCTCTCAGAGATTTTGCATTTTGTATCTTGTCTTTGAACCTGAAACCATCCATTCAGCACTTGTCATCTGTATTTGCCTTGCTCTGTAAGTAAGATTTATGTATAGTAGTTCTTTGAGATAGATAGGAATATAGTAAAGATTAGTTTATATGTTTTCTGCATTCATTTGAGACTGTCCTGCGATGTTGTTTTAAAATATTTCCTGTGATTCTGAACTCTGTAGTCACTGTGTTGAGTTATTGAGTATTGTCTTGTGCTTTTATTATTTATTATTAAATATATTTAAACCTTTTAATTGTGGCTGGTTTGTTTAGAGATATTTCAGCTCTTACAGTACTTGCATATGTATTTGACAATACTGTACAGGCCACTCTTAAATAGCCTTGCAAGTCTTGGTCACACTTACTATTTGGATAATAGTAACATTACACAGTAAGATTGGGCACCTTTTGGAAAGGGCCTTAAAGAAGCTGATAAGGGGTTCTGGTGGCAGTGATAACTACCTTATGGTCTGGGCAGAAGGGGTCATAGCTAGTAAACTTGTGCCAGCCTTTCCCAGGTGTGTGTTTGTGTATAAAGCAAATCTCATAGTGTGTGTGCGCGCGTGTGTATGTGTGTGTGTGTGTGTGTGTGTGTGTGTGTGTGTGTGTGTGTGTGTGTGTGTGTGTGGTTGTGTGTGTGTGTGTGTGTGTGTGTGTGTGTGTGTGTGTGTGTGTGTGTGTGTGTGTGTGTGTGTGTGTGTGTGTGTGTGTGTGTGTGTGTGTGTGTGTGTGTGTGTGTGTGTGTGTGTCAGCTACTTGGGTAGGGACATAAAGCACTGGTTGGACAGAGAGAGTGCTGGGAGGACTTGGCTTGGAACCCTGACGAAGGAATCAACTCTATAGCTGTGTCAGTGGGAAGTCTTATTGGGGATCTGGAGAAAGAGGGAGAAACCATCCCCAGACTGACTGTGGTCTCCATGTGCTCTTAAGGGAAATTGTACTTTACTGTATATGTACTTGTCATCCTCCCAATGTGGACATGCCTCACTGGTGCTAGTGGTGAGGACTGCGGCTCCTTGATAACTGTGCCAGTGCAGGGGCATCACATAAGCCATCATGATCAAAATTATATTACATAGTCTTTCCCAACACAAGACTATCTCTGAGGCATGATCCCTTCTTCTTAATCAATCTTTTATCCAAACAACCAAAAATGGATGGGAGCATTTTCTACACATCCTAAATGTTCAAAGTCAGCTGAGGAATGACACCAAAATAATTCATGTCTTCAGAAAACTATATCATATAAGAAGGCCCATCTGTAGCCTTGTTAAAGAAGTTGGCTCAGGGTATTGACTGTTGCTGTGAAATATACAACAAACTTTTGGAGACCACTCTTAGAGCACAACTGTGCAAGACATACCGGAGGCTGAAATATGGACTAGTGTCCACACCTTCAGAAAAGAAATAAAAACGATGGGAAGTAGAGCCTAGAGACAAGGCAGCTTTGGGCATAACTAAGTAACACCAGATTGCACATATGTCCTTATCTTATGGGTGTCCAAGTCCAGCTTGGGATGCTAACCAAATATTTGCTTTACTGTTATAATGGCCTTCCCAGAACAGATACTGAAAAGTTATGGAAGGCATTTATTGTAAAAGTAGACCTTCTAGCAGAGGTCACTGTAACAGTAAAACTTCCTACATCTTTCTCCCTGTTTAAGAGCATGCATAAAGTTACGTTTGCCATTGTCATTATGTTTACTACGTGATTCTCATTTACTATAGTTCTGGCAAACTCATTTAACTTGGCTTAGCACTTGGTATTTGTCTATGACAAGCACACTTTTTTGCATGGATTCAAGGCTTGAAGAACAGAAGAGAACAAGTGACATCTGTTACAATATAACGGAATCTTATACCACCTGTATCAGAGTATTTACAGGTATGAGACCGGTGTTGGTCCATCTATTGATAATAGTGACTACTGCAGAATTCCAGCCAAGACACAGGAATGTTAACATGGGTAAAATCTTCTGTACTGTTATAATGGCCTTTCTTTGAAGAGTTGAAAGTGTGGTAAGTACCTTACTGTATTGTGTGAACCTAGGTTATGAGATAGAGTTATTTGGCAAGGACACTATCTAGAACGACTAAACTTAAGGTAAGATTCACCATATCATACTCAGGTAGCCAATTATATATTAGAAATGTGATGGAGTGCTTCAGTTTGGCCAAGTAAAATCAGGTAACTGTCCTGATAAAATTCCAGCTTACTAGTCAGCAAATGGCACATTTTTGCATAACAGTTTAACAATATGAATATAAATAGCCTTGAAAGCCATTAATGCACTATAGTCTTGAATGTTTTATGACAAGCTGGGACCTCATTTTGCAATATGGACATCCAGGGATATAGGTTCATAGATCAGCAGGTTTTTACTAAGCTTAGACCCAAACAGGACATTGAGAAGCTCAGCCACTTTACCAAGTACAGGTGAGAGACTAGCTATCACTCACTAAGTAGATTTTACCATATATTCAAGTGAAAATTTGTGATCACTCATTTGGTCATTCAGACTGCTTTTTAAGGTTGTTAGGGAAGTATTCTGTCTGATATGCAAGGGTAGACAGGTCTAGAAATGCGTAATATGCTGAGTTGGGTACCTGTCATGCCTTCAGGTGTTTTTGATATAACAGCATAGTTTAGTTGTCTAGAGAAGGTGTTTTCTTTGCCACTGGTTATATTTAGATAAAAGAATTCAAAGAATGCAGAGTCATTCATAGCAAGAAGGCTAGCAGAGATCACCACTCATGAGTCTGTATGACACTGAGTAGGGCTTTTAGTCTGTCAGAGACGTTAAGGTTACTGATGCCTGAAATATTTTTGTTTATGAAAAATTGAGGTTTCTTCAGTTAGTTTAGGTGCTTAACAAGGCACATGGCAAAGAAGGCATTATACACAATGATGGGCCAATAATAAAGGAAAAACTGGGACTATTACGTATTTGGACCTTGAAGGGAGACTATAAATTATATGTTATGCTAGGCAGAAGATTTGCTAACCACCACAGAGATATGTTGATCAAAGAATAGTCGGATATCAACATGGATTCATAAGTCTCTGATGACAATGCTAGATTTAAGTGGAAAATTACCTATATGAAAAACAGCAGTGATGTTAGCTTCACCAAAGGAACGTATACTGTAGAGTAAGCCCATGATTAACACACCAAACATTTATTTTTTGCTAGCCATTACTGGAAAACTAGAGCATCAAAGTGAGATTTGATAACCTCCCCCAGACTGCAGTCATTAGCAAACTTGGTTAGTCATAGTTTATTGAAGTCAGCTTTCATGCCAGAAAATAATCAACCAAATTTGAAAGAGCTACTACTGCTGGTGATGTTATTTTGTCTAGAGTACCACCCCAAAACATAATAGTATAGATTCTGTCAGGTAGACAGTACAGTGAACCATGTATGGGTTAACACTGAGCTGGGAAGAGTTTATCAGTTTATCAATAATGCCAGCATGGGGGATAGTGTCAAAGGCCTTTGCATCATCAGATAGGAAACATGGACTGAATGCTCTTTTCTATGGTCTCACTAACTCTTTCAAAAGACTTAACCAGGGTGAGCAAGCACAATTTGACTTTAACAATCCAGACTTTCTGCAGTGGGATATAAGGTCACTTGTACTCTTCTTTATTAGTTCAGCTGTTCTGCAGGTTTGCATTAGAAACTATTAAGAATAACAGACCTGTAATTCCCATTGTCAGTAAGGATCACTTTTATGCAAGATCATACTACATTTGAAAGTAGAAAGATACAGCTACATAACATGTAAATGCCATTTTGGTGATACTCTCCATCTAATTAATACTGACTAACCTCTCCCTATTCAATCTCAATACACTTGTATCTCTCTCACATTATCTTACCACAACAACTGCATGAGCTCAGACTTTAGCTGTTAATTCTTTGCTACTAACACCCACAACCCAATAACAATCTTCAAAGCTGTATCACAGTCATCTAATTTTACTAATAATGTTAGTAATACTGTACAAGGTAGACGTGTGTAAATATGTATGTAGCTTTGAACTATTGGGATTACAATATTCCTAATGTAGTATGGCTGTATAAACTCTGTATTACTATCAACTTCAGTGTTTTACTCCATTGTAACTGTATTGTACTCTATAATGCATGTTATTTCTTGTATGTACTGCCATTTTATGTTGGAACTTTTCTCCCTGAGCCTCCACTGAAAATGGGCTCACCTAGGCCCAGCGGACCACCCCCATAAACAAATGCAATAAATAAATAAATAAATAAAATAAACAACATGCTTAATGTTTTTTGATATCTTGCAGAAAGAGCTCTGTTCACACTTAATTACATTCTGTGGTTTATATACATTAGTGAAGATGAATTTAAATTCACATATACATAGATACATACATACACACATAATACAGGAATTTAAAGCTGTCCTGCTATAAGCCATTACCTGTTAAAAAGTCTGTTTGCAGTCTCAAAGAACACCTTCCATTTTATATTTCTGTCTTTTAATATTTTTAAGTTTGAACATTATCATCTCTGAATTTTAATCTGAATGTCATTAGCCATGTTTGTGATAGCACATTTCATTTAATGCTAATGGATTTTTTGAGGGGCTGTGGGTTATGTTTTTTTACTTCATACCTTTATGCTTGCTAACCATTCAACTTTATGGGGCAAGAACACAGACTTGTCATGGCTATCGGCTAACAATCAGAGGAGTTTCTTCTTATGACACTGCATTCTCCCACCATGTGCATGTTGCAGATGTCCAAGGAAGGACATGAAGTGCTCCGTTTTGAAAGATGCCACCCAATTAAATGACTTTATGTCCCTGCAATAAGCATCTTTATATGATCGCTGGTCTCCACCAGGGTTCTAGAATAGAGTGTTGACTGCTTACATAAACACTAACCCCTCGATCCTGAGAGAAGTTAGTGGGGGATTGCAGCCTCATGTATCTTAGTGTATAATTGAACATAGGTCACATTGGTCATAGTTAGGTTTTCTTCCCTCTACAACACAGAGCTGGCTAACTCAGTGATAATGCTTGTTTTAATGATTTGGAATAAGTCTCTTATTAGCTGATAAATACAACATAGAAACTGATATTTCAATTGTTTATTTTTATAGAATTACTGGGCTGAATGCTGCATATCGTCCTCTTAAGGAAGCTGGAAAAGACAAGGATCTCTACATTGTGATGAAGAATTATTTACAAGGAAATGGTAGGAAACAGTCACATTCATTATACATCCGTAATTATTATTCCTGCATAAACATAACAGTGATACCTCAGAATGTATTCCTTCATTCTCGATTAAGGGTTATTTCTTTTAACATTCACCAGGAAACTTAATATTCATAAATGCTAAATTCTATTTTCTTTCTTTTTCTGATACCTGTTTTATTCAGTTTTAATTGTAACTGGAAATGGACTGCTAGTGGGTTTGTGTTAAATGATATATGGCAGATAAACTACGGGTCTATATTAGAACCGCAAAAGCCTGTTTAAGTGAATACGTAAATGTCGACACATATTGCACGAACCGTGATTACAATGAACACCTTAAACTGCGAAATTCAAAATCTCGAACCGGCATAGTTGGCCAAACCCCACCGCTCACTACATATTACCCACCCAAACAAAACAGATAAACCACATACATACACTAACTAAAACCCTACTTTTAACCCTAAACTAAACCTTACATACATTGCTATCTATGCACTTACCTTAACCCGCACCCTAACCCTAAGGTCCGTAACTATCGCACACTTACCTTAATGATCTATACCCAAACAAAATAAATAATCCACACACATACACTTAACAAAACCCTACTTTTAACCCTACACTAAACCTTACATACATTGCTATCTATGCACTTACCTTAACCAGTACCCTAACACTAAGGTCCGTAACTATCGTACACTTACCTTATGGAGCAATACCACAGAAGGGCCAACTATGCCGAGTTGAGATTTTGAATTTCATGGTTTAGGCCATTCGGTGTACTTGCGGTTCACGCAATATGTTTCGACGTTTATGTATTCACTTAAATGGGCTTTCGCGGTTCTAATAAAGACCCATAAACTACATATAACTATACAATACTGGGAATAGATAAGCTCTCTCAGTTAGGCATCAATCCATATTTTACCAGATGGGTAGCAAACCGGCTCACTGATAGAACCCACTTAATCAAAATAGGGGAAGCCACCTCAAGCAGTAGACCCGTAACAAGTGTCATACCACAGGATTTGTCTTGGGGCCTCTGTTATTTGGGATATACTTTTCTGAGGTGCAGGCCAAAACCAGTGGGCTATGGCTGACCAAGATTGCAGATGATTGCAAGGTGGGTGCTGTCAATTCCCCTAGTGATGTGGACACCCTCCAAAAGGGTCTCACTTAGACAAATGACTGGTGTCAGAAAAATGGCCTCAAGCTGAATACCAAAAAATGCATCATCGTCCCCTTTGGCGAGAGTGACATCACCACAAATTATCAGATTAATAACAGTGCCCTAAGCATGCAATCAGTCATGAGGGATTTGGGCACCCAAGTTGTCAGCAACCTGACTCTTGACCACCATGTTGCTTCTGTTGTATGGAAAGCCTTCTACATGGCCCACCTCATAAGTAAGGATATCTCATCCAGGGACAAGGTGGTCATAACATCCCTGTATTCTTCATTTATAAGACCCATTATTGAGTACAATGTCCCTATTGGCATATACTTCGCAAAGCACATGCAGCAGCAGGAGAGACCACAGAGGTTCTTCACCAGGAAAATCCAGGGCCTCAAACATCTACCATACACATATAGGCCCTATCCCTCTGCTCAGTTTCATACAGACTCCTCAGAGGTGACCTCTGTCTGGCATACAAGGTGATCATGGACCCCACCTTGATGGGACTGCTGCATATCCACAAGTCAAGCTCCACTCGAGTAACTCACACGCGTGGCCTCGACCTGGTCTGTGACATCAACAGGACTTGTTGGCAGGACAGATTTCTGTCCCAGAGACTCCCCCATCTGTGGAAGAGACTCCCTCTCCACGTCAATCAGAGTACCTCTTTACCCATTTTTAAGTGCAACCTGGATAACTGGATGGGAAACAGAAACTATACCCCTGGGATTCCACATTTGTCCCTGCTGAACAGGGGCATTGGATGCTGACTTGTCTAAACATGGGCTAAACTCTTGGCTAGGCTTATAAGGGCCTAAGGGCCAATAGCCTAGTAACTTCCTATGATCCTATGAATATTGGATGTTGTAAGGAAGTAATGGACTTCTCAGGGCAGTGAAGGCTCTGAACGTTTCATTATTACATCGCAACATCCATACATGGTGGACATTATCATGGTTAGAGAATTGTAACAGTAGTGCTTTTAGAAGTTAGTAGTTTTACTCATTGGAAAATAGTTAGTTTATTATTTTCAAGTTTCTAGTTCTAAATAAATTTATTTTATAAAATAATGGGAAATGGAAGCGGATAGATATATCACATAGGAAGACTAATACAGTCCTGCAGTGTAGCTCTGTGGCCATACATCGTATTCAAAATATGGTGAAGAATTTAATTAGCCACTACGCACTGTTTTGGCTGTCTCTCTTTCATTAGTTTGGATAAGTAGTTCCATCTGGGCATTTTAATATAAATAGAGAGATAGCCTCTGAGTATACGATATGCAACAAAGTATAGGTGGACTTTTTTTAGATAGTCAGCATAGGGCATTTGCTTTAGGCCTATGATTCTTTTAGTAAGGTATTTCTGTGGCCTTTCCAGTTGTTGCAGATGTCTTGAGAGGTACATACCAAATGGGGCATTGTATTCTATAATGGGTCTAATGAAGGATGAGTACAGTGGGACAATGACATCCTTTTTTCTGGATGAAAAGCCCTTAGTGATGAGGTGTGCCACATAAAAAGATTTCCTAACTGTTGTGGCAATGTGGTTATCGAAGGTGAGACCACTGTCCACCTGTGTCCCTAAGTCTTTTATCACACTTTCGGTGTTTAGTGTACTGCCACCTATGTAGTAAATCAGGGGTACATGTTTTTCCCAAAGGGGATAACTACACATTTCTTGGCATTGAGCTTGAGCCCATGGCTCTGGCACCAAGCATCTGTTTCTGTAAGGCCCTTTTGTAGAATATCCACATAATTTGTGGATTCAATATTGGCTCCCAGTTTGCAGTCATCTGTGAACTTTGTTAGCCATAGTCTCTTAGTGTTGGCCTGTACTTCAGAGACATAGATACCAAACAAGAGTAGTCCCAGGACTGAACCCTGAGGTACTCCACTTGTCACTTGTCTGGAGCTGGATTTGGAGTCGGCTACTTTTACAGTGTGGGTTCTGTCAGTAAGCCAGTTGGCAACCTATCAAGTGATGTAGGGATTAATGCCCATCTTAGTAAGTTTATCCATGATTCCAGAGTGGGGGATGGTGTTGAAGGCTTTGGCGAGGTCCAGATAGGCTGTGTGGACCACCTTACCCTTGTCCATGGCTCTGGAGACTGATTCAAAGAAGTCAGTCAGGTTCAGGAGACAAGATCGTCTCTTCACAAACTCAATCCGCATGGGCTCCAGTGTTTGAAGGTTGCCAATGTCTTTGTTTATAAGGTCCATGATAATACATTCCATGGCCTTGCAGATCAGGCTCATCAGACTGATGGGGCGGTAGTTCTTGGGATCCAAGGTGGATTCCTCCTTGTGGAGTGGGATAACTGTGGCTGTGTGCCACTCAGTGGGCACAAAGCCTGAGGTGAGGCTATGATTAAATATGACACTAATGTGACATGCCAGTTCATTTTGTAGTTCATGTAGTACACAATCTGCGATGTCGTCTGGTCCCATGGATGCTGTATTCTTAGCTTTAGAGCGTGCATTTTATCTTTGTATGTATCTTTGCAAGTCAAATAATTCCACTAATACTTGATGTAGGGACTTAAGTCTCTACCAGTACTTCAATAAAATGTGCTAGAGAAGGAAATCTATCACCCAACACCTATCCTACCACTGTATCATACTTCCCCTGCACGTTAAAGACTATGACTCCCTGGCATCTTTCAAATTAAACCTGGATGATAGAATCAATGCCCATAAATCTACTCTGGAAGTCACCTGTGTTACATTTCTTGAGAAGGGGGTACAACATGAGGGTAGATATTGGCAAGGTGTAAATGATGTTGTTACTAATTTGCTTCACATTTCTTATGATCCTATTAAAAGAGTATTAAACTGGTCTGCAGGTCAGTGTGTTATCATCTCCCATATGATGTCACTGGTAATGAGAAGAAGGTTATCTGCCTGAATTACTTTAAAAACATGTCAGTACAGAAGGTGAAATGTTATTTTCCTGTTAAATGTAAATAGCAACATTGAGAATATTTTGCTGCCTTATCTCTGTAACACTGCAAAAATTATAATGTCCAGTCTGGACAAACCCCTGGTTATAATGGTTGCTTTACATTACAGATAGTGCTATGTGCTGAGATTTTTACTATGTCTGTTACAAAGAGTTACAGAGAGTTGGAACTGCACAGGTAAATGACCGTGAAGCATGTTGGTTCCCTTCTTTGAGGTCATGGCAATGAGTAACTTATTAATATTTCTGCCTAGTTTGCTATGTCTGTGGAACAGTACTCATTTACTTCTTATGATAATGAAAGGTTCTGGTGCTATAAAAACTCACACTGGCCATTACTGACTTGTGTTACTGAGTGTGAGGGCAAGAGAGAGTGTGGTTTCCTTACTGAGTTGTTGGGCTTGGTATAATTTCCAGAGAAGGTTCTGAAGTGGTACCTTATGTATATAATAACTTTGATGGAACTATACATGATTTCCATACTAAAGGTGCTCAGCTGTGTGAAACCACACATAATATCAGCTTTTAATGACCCTGAGAGACTTCTTTTCTTTTTGTGTAGTTAGCTTGCATGTGTACTTCCATAAACAGTAACATTTCATGCTCGCATTAGTCCATGGTTAACATTTGTCAATCATGAAGGCTAGAGATTGCATTGATTTGTGTATTTACTCAGTACCTGGATTTTTTCAAATACATAGTAGTCTATGCAGATATCCACAGCTGTACTTTGGCTTTTTTGAACTGCCTAGGGGTCTGGCATGTGCTTATCACTACATGCCAGGTTTGCTGATTTGTAGAAAAGGTCCGATAATCGTACCATTCAGAATTACAGCTGTTTGGGAAGACTAACACTTATTTTAGCAACTGTCTTGGCTTTGCTCAAAAAAACAATATAAACACTGAAAAAAGAACTGCAAAGACTTATGCTGACATTTTCAGTTTTGATTTCAAAGACATGAGAATGAATTTACATTGGTAATGAACACTTTTGTGAAATGACATTTGATACTTATTTGTTAGCGGAATGCTTTAAAATTGAAGCAGAGAAAGAAAACTTGCTGTCACTATGGAATGAATTTCTGTTTCAGAATTTAACTCTGCAATTACAACATTAAAAAGAAAATTAAATATACAGTTAAGAACATCAAATGTAGAAGTGTATGATGCAAGAAAAGTTTGTGCAATAGGGTGAGAAGCTTGGTTAACAATGAATGTGAGTAAAGGAAAAATAAAGCCTGTACCAAACACAATAAGTGGAAAAAAGGACATTGTTAGATACTGGAGAACTCTCCCCCCTTTTATGGATAAACAACGCAGTTAGTTCAATACTGTTACAGAAGAAAATATGGACAATTGAAGAGAGTGGACAGACTAGCATGAATTGTAAACCAGTAGGTAGAAAATGTAATGATGTAATGAGAGCGGACATTTCTGGTATTAAATGAACAGTAACAAGAAAACAATAGAGACGAGGGACAATTAATTGAAAGTGTTACTGAAGATGTTTGTGAAAAAGAAAATGCTCTGGGAAAAATAAGTGCATAAGAAAATGTGGAAAACACTTGAAAACTTGGTGTAAATGAAGAGGATGTGGTCTGCAAACAGAGAGGTTTTAAATACAAATTAAAAATAAGTATGCAGCATTCAAGAAGTTAGTACAAGCAAGTAAAGGAGGAGTTTTACTGAAAGAAAAATATTGAGAAACTGGAAAGTAAGAAAATATGCAGCTGCTGTAACTATTGAGAGATGGGATAATATACCACAGCTGAGTATAAATAAAGAAAAGAGACAGTCTGTGGTAACAATTCAGGGCAGACGTTTAGATTATATTAACAAGCAACTTTACTGTAAATTATTTCTTTAAAACAACTATTTTAAATTTATCAAATCCCTGAATCCCCTACGTCTCTTAATATAACAAAGAAACTCATACTGAAAATGCTCTATAAAACCAAAAATACTAATTTTGTGGTGTTGGATAATTTACGTAGATTCCTAATACATAGCACCACCATGTCCTTTTCAAGTCTCTCCTTTAATTAACGTGAAATTAACTAGAATATTTGTCCTTGAAGTTTGAAAAACTGTATTTGTGAAGTTCCTATATAAAGTCAACTCTACAACTGACTTGGGAGACTATAGATCCCTTAGCCTGACTACTCTGATTTGTAAATCAATGGAACTCATCATATTTTACCCCTTAAAGTATAATATCAAAAACCTTATGAAGTTAGAACCACATCAGTTTGGCTTTTCCAAAGGGAGATAACTAGTGGTGTACCCCAAGGTTCAGTACAGGACCCCTTCTGTTTAGAATCTACTTCTCTGATCTGCAACCAGGAATTTGAACATTTGGTTAACTAACTTTCCAGATAACTGCAATCCAGTCATTACTGTCAACTGTCCCTCTGATAACTATTCATACAGCAGGGATTAACCCCCATAAACCAGTGGTATATGTATATTGTACTAAAATTTAATGTAGTAAGGGATCTTTGAACCTGGGTTAATAATGCCCTCTCATTTGACAACCATGTAGCAGCAGTACTCAGAAAATATTTCTGTTCAGCACAACTACTATCTAAAGGCATATCATCAAGGTCGAATAAAGTTATCATTCTTGTTTATGCAGCTCTAATTTGGCCAATTATTGAGTACAATGTTGTCTTCAGGATGTACGTTTTTAGACATATTACACAACTGGACAGGCTACAGAGTTTCATAACCAAATTGCATAGAGTCCCTGCAGTATCAGGAAAGGTTTGACAAGATATCCCTTTACTCAGTTTTTTAAAGTCTTTTTCATGGTGATCTATGTCTTTTCATGCCATTAGGGACCCCACCCTCTTTGATCTCTTGTTCATAGATTCATAGGTTGTTACTAGGCTATCGGCCCTAGGGCCTATACAAGCCTAGCCATAACAATTCCCTGGCTATTTCTTCCCACAGTATTTAATTCCCTGGACCCCTGTCTAGCAGGACGACTGACATGATCCCCATGGTGAATTTCCTATTTCCCATCCAATCATCATGTTTCCTTTTGAAGAGGGCCAAAGAGATGCTCTGCTTGACATGTATGGGCAGTCTATTCCAGAGTCTGGGGAGTCTCTGGGTCAGGAACCTATCCCTCCAGCATGTTTTGTTCATTGTGATGACAAGGTTTAGATCCCTGGAGCATGTGTCTCTGAGGGATTGGGATTTTTTAAGTGTAGCATGTCCAACAGCTCTGGGTTTGACATGGCCTTGTATGTTAAGCAGAGATCTCCTCTGAGTAGATGATATGTGACAGAGTATAGGTGAAGTGAAAGTTTTTTAGACGGTCAGCATAGGGCATCTGCTTTAGGCCTGTGATTCTTTTAGTAAGGTATTTCTGCAGCCTTTCCAGTTGTTGCAGATTTCTTGAGAGATACATACCAAATAGGGCATTGCATTTTATAATGGGTCTAATGAGGGATGAGTACAGTGGACAATGACATCCTTTTTTCTGGATGAAAAGCCCTTAGTGATGAGGTGTGCCACATAGAAGGAATTCGTAACTGTTGTGGCGATGTGGTTATCGAAGGTGAGATCACTGTCCACCTGTGTCCCTAAGTCTCTTATCACACTTTCGGTGTTTAGTGTACTGCCACCTATGTGGTAATTCAGGGGTACATGTTTTTTCCCAAAGGGGATAACTATACATTTCTTGGCATTGAGACTGAGCCCATGGCTCTGGCACCAAGCATCTGTTTCTGTAAGGTCCTTTTGTAGAATATCCACATCATATGTGGATTAAATAATGGCTCCCAGTTTGCAGTCATCTGCAAAGTTTGTTAGCCAGAGTCTCTTAGTGTTGGCCTTTTTCTTCAGAAACATAGATGCCAAACAAGAGCAGTCCCAGGAATGAACCCTGAGGTACTCCATTTGTCACTTGTCTGGAGCTGGATTTGGAGTCGCCTTCTTTTACAGTGTGGGTTCTGTCAGTAAGCCAGTTGGCAACCCATCGAGTGACATAAGGATTAATGCCCAGCTTAGTAAGTTTATCTATGTTTCCAGAGTGGGGTATGGTGTTGAAGGCCTTGGAAAGGTCCAGATAGGCTGTGTGGACCACCTTACCCTTGTCCACAGCTCTGGAGACTGATTCGAAGAAGTCAATCAGGTTCAGGAGACAAGATTGGCCTTTCACAAACCCAAACTGCATGGGGGTCCAGTGTTTGAAGGTTGCCAATGTCTTTGTTTATAAGTTCCATGATAATACATTCCATGGCCTTGCAGATCAAGCTCATCAGACTGATGGGGCAGTAGTTCCTGGGATCCAAGGTGAATCGCCGCCTTGTGGATTGGGATAACTGTAGCTGTGTGCCACTCAGTGGGCACAAAGCCTGAGGTGAGGCTATGATTAAACATGACACTTAGGTGAGGTGCCAGTTCATTTTGTAGTTCATGTAGTACACAGCCTGGGATGTCATCTGGTCCCATGAATGCTGTATTCTTAGCTTTGGAGAGAGCATTTTATCTTTGTATGTATCTTTGCAAGTCAAATAATTCTACTAATACTGGAAGTAGGGACTTAAGTCTCCACCAGTACTTCAATAAAATGTGCTAGAGAAAGAAATCTATTACCTAACATCTATCATACCACTGTATCATACTTCCCCTGCACGTTAAACACTATGACTCTCTGGCATCTTTCAAATTACACCTGCTTGATAGAATCAATGCCCATAAATCTACTCTGGAAGTCACCTGTGTTACATTTCTTGAGAAGGGCGTACAACATGAGGGTAGATATTGGCAAGGTGTAAATGATGTTGTTAGTAATTTGCTTCGCATTTTTCATGATCCTGTTAAAAGAGTATTAAACTGGTCTACAGGTCAGTGTGTTATCATCTCCCATATGATGTCACTGGCAATGAGAAGAAGGTTATCTGTCTGCATTACTTTAAATACATGTCAGTACAGATGGTGAATTGTGATAATCTGCAGTTATTTTCCTGTTAAATGTAAATAGCAACGTTGAGAATATTTTGCTTCCGTATCTCTGTAACACTGCAAAAATGATAATGTCCAGTCTGGACAAATCCCTGGTTATAATGGTTGCTTTACATTACAGATAGTGCTATGTGCTGTGATTTTTACTATGTCTGTTACAAAGAGGTACAGAGAGTTGGAACTGCACAGGTAGGTGACCGTGAAGCATGTTGGTTCCCTTCTTTGAGATCATGGCAATGAGTAACTTATTAATATTTCTGCCTAGTTTGCTATGTCTGTGGAACAGTACTCATTTACTTCTTATGATAATGAAAGGTTCTGGTGCTATAAAAACTCACACTGGCCAGAACTGAGTTGTGTTACTGAGTGTGAGGGCAAGAGAGAGTGTGGTTTCCTTACTGAGTTGTTGGGCTTGGTATAATTTCCAGAGAAGGTTCTGAAATGGTACCTTATATATATATAATAACTTTGATGGAACTGTACATGATTTCCATACTAAAGTGGCTCAGCTGTGTGAAACCACACATAACATCAGCTTTTAACGACCCTGAGAGACTTCTTTTCTTTTTGTGTAGTTAGCTTGCATGTGTACTTCCATAAACAGTAACATTTCATGCTCGCATTAGTCCATGGTTAACATTTGTCAATCATGAAGGCTAGAGATTGCATTGATTTGTGTATTTACTCAGTACCTGGATTTTTTCAAATACATAGTAGTCTATGCAGATATCCACAGCTGCACTTGGGCTTTTTTGAAGTGCCTAGGGGTCTGGCATGTGCTTATCACTACATGCCAGGTTTTCTGATTTGTGGAAAAGGTCCGATAATCGTACCATTCAGAATTATAGCTATTTGGGAAGATTAACATTTTAGCAAACTGTCTTGGCTTTGCTCAAAAACCAATATAAACACTGAAAAGGGAACTAAAAAGACTTATGCTGACATTTTCAGTTTTGATTTCAAAGACATGAGAATGAATTTACATTGGTAATGAACACTTTTGTGAAATGGCATTTGATACTTATTTGTTAGCGGAATGCTTTAAAATTGAAGCAGAGAAAGAAAACATGCTGTCACTATGGAACACATTTCTATTTCAGAATTTAACTCTTGAACCTCAGCACTGAAATAAATAGGACATGCTGGAGGGACAGATTCATAACCCAGAGGCTCCCTTCACTCTGGAATAAAATCCCAGTCCAGGTTAGGCAGAGTCCCTCACTGACTCTCTTCAAGAGGAATCTTGATGAGTGGATGGTTGATCGTAGGTTTACCCCGGGTATCACTTCTGTGTCACTGTTAGACAGAGGCACAGTATATGAACCTTGAAAAAGGGCATAGCAAAATTAATTTAAAATGGGTGGCGAAAGCCAAACACACTCTGGCTAGGCTTATAAATGTCCTAGGGAAGATAGCCTATTTTGAACCTATGAACCTATTAGAAGTTGAGAATAGAATGAATAGGAAAGGTAGTATGGAATATGAAAAAAGTGTGAGAAGGCATGAAAAAGAGATAAAACAAATCAATGACAAAATATGAGAATTAGAAAAAGAATTGCATAAAAACAGAAAAAGTAAAGACAGGGATGCATATTTAAATTTTAAAATGAAAAAAGATAACATTTAAGTTTTTCAGAGAATGAAGTTAAACAAGAGAAATGAAAATTCATGTGATATTAGATGAAGAAGTCAGCATAAAATATAAACAGAAAGAAATTATAAAGGTATTTGAAAACTGTAAGTAGAATGCATGTAAATGAAGTAGAAGGAGAAAAGCCGAAAGATACATTTATCTGGAAAAGTCATGTGATATTTAGAAGAGAATACTTTGAAGAGAAAATTAAAATGGAAGTACTGGAAGAAAGTATAAGCGAGGGAAGGGAGAAAAAAGCACCGATAATGGATGGACATTTATGGATATTATAAAGGAATTAATGAAAGTGAAAACAGAGTGCTTATTAAAATAATGAATGAGTGGTTGAAGAAGGGTATAAAGGAAGAAATGATTTGTATTGGGGGGATTAAATTTATAAGGAAAAAGATGAAAGAAAATATATACAAATTGGAAACCACTAAAACTAGGAAATACAGTTTACATTTTTTCATGAAAATAATGCAAAACAGATGCAGGAGGCATTAGACCAAGTTGTAGGGGATGGGAATTTTCATGTAAATGGAAGAAAAGTGAAAGAAATGGTAATAAAGATAAAATAAGTGGTAGATAAATTTGAAAGAAAACAAGGATCTTAGATTAGTTACATGTGATGTCGCAAAAGCATTTGACAGGATTGCGGAATATAGTACAGGCATTTGAGATTGGGAAAAAAGTAACAAAATATTATAACAATGTGATCTGAAAAGTCCTGGGTGAAAGGTATGGTAAATGGATAGAAGAGAATACAAATAAGAATTAATAGAGGAGTAAAACAAGTAAATCCTTTGAACATGTGGATTTTCTACTGAAGATGAATGCAATAAAACAAACATGCTCTTGCAGCGTAAGAGACACAAGATACGAGATGGAAAAAGGAATTGTAATACATATATGTTTGTCATATGCAAAATATTTGGTTATTATGGATAAAAAGAAGGTTTAGAAAAGTGAGATTGTGGTAAGGATTGAATGTTGTTAAAAAATGAAATTTGGAAAGTATGAAAGTTTAATATGTATGCCAATGGAAAGAAATAGCTATTGTTTTTTTTGGAAAAGTTTTATCACAGAATTGAAACAGTATATGTGTCAAATACATATATGTTGAGAAAAATGGCATATATTGTGAATATGAAAGTGGAAATAATGTAAAAACTTGTATAGTATTAACACATATAAATAAAACAATCTGTAATCTGTATTGTTTATTAATGATTAGGAAGTGACATGGTCAAAGGAAGCAGTCAACAGAGAGAAAGGATGGAGGAGGAGTTATTAGCTAAGATGACAGTGTCTGAACTTGAGCTGGGAAGGTCCAGTACTTAGCAGTATCTATATTTGGATAAACAAAAGTCAGTTGATCATAGAAATACTGTGTAGATGAAATAACTACAAAAATAAAAATAAAACAAGTAATGATATAACAACAATAAAAAAGAATCGAGTAATGATATAACACAGAGAAATATAATACTTCCCATAGACAACTCTAGTCAAAAACTTCATTCTTCTTTGGTGCAGTCTTGCAAGAGAAATGCATGTTCTTGCTTGAACAGGAAAGATTATCTAGGGGGTTAAGGGTTACCCCTGTCCTTTGCTTATACCATACAGAACATAACATAACAATTCACTGAAATTTAACTGAATGCGGCTTCTGAGTTATATCAATGTAATTTTTTTGTTTCACTTGTGTTATTTAAAGACAGAGCTTCCAAAGAACTGGTACATTTTTGGAATGACATCAGTATCTTTGGAAATTTCTGATTTGTTGCATTGTCCCACAGAGATGATTTATGATTTATATTTTGAAA
Organism: Protopterus annectens; assembly: GCF_019279795.1. NCBI lineage: Eukaryota > Metazoa > Chordata > Ceratodontiformes > Protopteridae > Protopterus > Protopterus annectens. Next base: position 593,011,188 of record NC_056746.1, read on the forward strand.
GTGATTATGCTTTTCAGACATCTTACATAATTTTGATATGAATAAACATAATGAACCTAAGTCTCTTTTCCTTTTTATGACTTACATCTTAGCAAAAGATATAAAATTTAAATATGTACAACTGATATATTTCTAAATGAAACTGATGCTATTCAAGGACTGAAAAATATTGTCATGCACTGTATTCTACGTACAAAATTAAAGATAAAGTAGAAATATGGATACTGGTGGTTGAGATGATTTTATTGATCTGAACATGGTAGATAACCAATTAAAGCATATTATTCTTCACACATACACACACACACACACACATATATATATATATATATATATATATATATATATATATATATATATGGTTTTCAATATATATATATATATATATATATATATATATATATATATATATATATATATATATATATATATATAAATTAAAATAGGAGATATGGGTACAGGTATGCTGGCCAGGCAAAATTTTTTTTACTACTTTTGCTGAGGTAGGGCAGTTTAAAACAAGTTGTGTGAAGACTATGGGCAAATAGGAAACACTAAGATAATTGTATTAAATGGTGTATTAGGTGTGGATAAGCAAATCATTTTTGAAAACATTCTTCAGAAAATAGTACAATTGCTAAGGATTTGGATCCAAAAAACAATGTATTTTTCTATGATGATTCTACTTCACCTGTGGTAATGGTGAGGGTGTCCTTCTTATTTGGTAATAATGCATTTTTTGTACTAATGATATGAAAAAAGGTAAGGTGGACTGTTCTGGAGTTGAATATATGTCTCAAGTACAGAGAGATGAAAAACCTAAGCAAGAAACAATATTTAAAAGGAAAGGATGATGTATTACATGAGGATTATTAATGATAATATTAAAAGCTAGATTTTAGGGAGGAATTCTATAAAGAATTCAAACTTTAATTCTTTAGCATTTACCAAAGATGTCAGAAAAGTTCCATATACTTAGCAAAAATGTATTGAAGAGACATTGGAAGGCCAGATGTTTTCTTACTTTCACCAAGAGTCATGCTCTGAGTGGTTATCTTTGTGTTGATTTCGGATATTTAGTTACTGCACATGAACTATCTTGAACCTGATAAAATATTAACTGTTGAATTGCTTTGTGGAGGTTATGCATGGAGAGCAATACATGTTTGTCTTTATATTGCATCAGAGTTCCAAATGTTATCATGGGAAAATATAGCAATATAGTTAGATACTTCCTTTACTTTTCATGGAGAAGTGATTTCTATCCATGATTATTATCTGATAAAATGTGAATGGCGACATTTTGAGGATATTGATTTGAGGCTATTTGGGCTGCCACAGTGGTGCAGTGGTTAGCGTTGCCGCCTCACAGCAAGAGGTTCTCTGGTTTGATTCTCAGCTGGGGTGCCTTCTGTGCAGAGTCTGCATGTCTTCCCTGTGGTCGTGTGGGTTTCCTCTGGGTGCTCCAGTTTCCTCCCACATCCCAAAGATATGCAGTAGGTGGATTGGACACTCTAAATTGGCCCTAGGTGTGAGTGTGTGCATGTGTGTGCCTTCTGTAGAAGGTTGGGTGCCGGGCTGGCAACTCAACACCGTAAAACTCCACTGCCAATCATCAGCGGACAGATGATCCACTGTGGCGACCCCTAACCGGGAAAATCCAAAAGAAGAAGAAAAAGATTTGAGGCTATTGAAATCTCTGATAGGAAAAAATGAGTAGACTTAAGAGTAGATATATTTAAAATACTGGAAGATTTGTATCATAAGTACAAAATTAATTGTTATATGCTTTGATTATAGGGTGAACATTTAAGATAATGGTTTGTCTGTTTTTTCTTGATGAAGTGATGGGTTTGCATAAAAAAGAAAGTCATTAAGTCATTAATAAATATCAGTGGTGAATTCAATCAGGAAAAGTGGTTTAAGTGCGAAAGAGACTTACATTCACATATGATTATAATGACATTATTATAGAAAATAGAGAAGTGACATCTTTACAACCAGAAGAGTGTGTGTGTGTGTGTGTGTGTGGGGGGGGGGCAGGGCATGGGGACAATGAAACAGGAATTAAATTCTGTTTGTGGCAAAAAAAAAAAATCTGAGATTTGGCAAAACTACATTGTGAACCAGATGATTTATTTAATGAAGAAGGGTAGCATCTTACTGAACATTGTAATTACTACAAATTATACAAAGAAATTTCTGAAGCAAGTAACAACATTTCCAAAATTTCATTTGCAAAATTTAAATATAGATTTGAATGTTTTAAATAAACATTGTAATGTAATGCAGCTGAAATTATATTTGAAATTTGTTACTAGTAGTCAACAAGGTAAAGATGACATTCCATATGTATTATTAAACTTTAGATAAATGGCAACAAAAATGTTATGAAAAATACTTAATGAATGGGAAACAGAAGGATTTTTATAGCACATTAACATTATCATTGAAAGGTAAAGATAAGTTATCCTTATTAGGCATTTGGAGACTGATTGCTCTTGTGACTTGTAGTATAAGTTAGTAGCCTGTATGTTGCAGAAATGGTTACAGGATTTTCAGGAAAATAACACATGTGAGGAAGAGCAGGTGTTAAGGAAGGGACTTGAAGTGTCTGGAATATTATAGTTGGTTAAGAATTTTATAAGAAATTATAAGTTGGCAGAGAATGAAGGACTATTACAGTGAATGTATGTTGTGAAAACATGACTGTTTTTCATTAACAGATGTTCTTTTTATTGGACAGATTTAAACAGGGTGGTCATTATCTTGGTTGGCTTTAAGAAGTCTACACTTATTCAATTTGTATTACTATTCTTAAAGGAAAATTTGGTAGTTTAATTTCTTTATCTAGAGGAATAGGGTCAAGAGTGTCCATTGACTACTGTTTTATTTGGGTTATGCATGGAAAGGTGTTATAAATATAGGTTGAAGTACTTTTATTTTCTTTAATTCAGGTAGGTTTTTTTATATGTACATAAATGTTTTACTTACATGTTTTTTTCATTTGAAATGCCTGTACTTTTAATATGTTTAGACTACATGAATCTCACTTTTGTAAATCATTACCAAGGATTAGACATGTTATGACTTTTTTTAACAAATTGTATATTATCTCTGTATTTTTCACTGTTCTACTACTTTATTTACTTTTGTACAACTATTGTAAAATTGTCTATATCCTGTGGAGCTTTGCTCCTCGGGCCTCTACTGAAAACGGGATCTTCTAGGCCCAGTGGACTATCCCAGTCATCAAACTGTAATAAATAAATAAATAAATAAATAAATAAATAGGTGTCCTACCATATTGTCTTATGCTGACTATCTACTATTATATGTATTGGATATGGACCAGTATACTAGTTTAATAACTTGAGTCAAGAAAACATTAGAACTTATTGCATTATTTGTGAGTACAGGAGAAAGTACCAGTTTTAGATATGAAGGTTCTATTTTAATAATTCCTTTTTCTACTTGTGCATTCTGTCTGTTAAGAATTGATGCTTGGATTCTAAACATATACAAGTGCACTGTAAAAATGGTATTCAGCAAATGCACGATAGATTAGACATATGGAATAAATGAATTATGACCTATGAAAACAACTTGTCCACTAACAACTTATCATTACAGTTGTAAAATTTATATAGCTGATTTTTTTGTCAAATGGAGATTTGCAAACCAAATGAATTTATTCTTTTCAGGATGTAAGGGAGTAGTTGAATATTTCATGGTAAAATATTTATACTTAGGTAAATGCAAAAAAAAGGAAGAACATTGACACACCCAGTTGATAGTTACCTCTCCATATTTATTGCTAAATGGATATTAGTAGCTGAAATACATTTTCTAGACTTATTCACTGTAATATTATGGTGCTGCCTTAGAAAGATGGAAATCCAGGCAATCTTTTCAAAAAGAAAAAATGGAGATTAACATATTAAATGTATGCCATTAAAATTTGACAATGGCATACCAGGTGGATATATTTTTTAAAGTACCTACAAAGTGGACATTTAAAAATAATGTCACAATTTAAGTATTGCAATTTACTATGGAAGAGATTACAAGTGAGTGAGACATACATTTTTTAAAAAACTTCATATGGCAATGTAGACTTACGAAAGTAGCAGTTAAAGCAATAATGACGGATAAGGCAACATCTGACAAATTATATTTATGTTTATGTGGGGTATTAGAAACCATTGATCTTCTATGCTTTGAATGTTCTCAAAAAAAAGTTTTGGAAAAGCTTTAAAAAGGTACAGCCAATAATAGTGCTTGATTCATGTTGTTTATCTGCTGTATTATACAATGATATTGAAATTAGATGGTAACATTTCTGAATCAGAATTGCTGAACTGCACTTATATTTTGGAAAAAATGGGATGATGTAATGTGTATATGTATGATATAACAAGAGCCTGAATATAAAAAAAGAAAACTTGTACACAAATTGTGAAATAGTTTTCTACTTTGTAATTTGATGAAATTCAGATGCTATCTTTAATGAGTTATATGAAACCTAAACTCTACCATTTTCCTGTGGGTGGGGACAAATGGCTGCTTCAAGAGTTGAAGGAAGATCAAGGAGGAGAGAAAACTGCTGGAGGATACACAGAGTAATGAGATCAACATTTTTAAAATGGAAATTCTGCAAATGTTGCTTCATTTATGTATGTTACAAACATCCTGTTGATAGATTTTTGCAGTATGAAATGATTGTTCCTTTCAAAGTTGGTCTTGAGAATGTCATTAAAAATACTGGATGACAAAGAGACAAGTGATTATCTGTCTTGGTTTCTGTCAGTGGAGAAATGCTTTCCAGTTACAATGACTAATGGCAGGCCAGAACCAGAGTGAGTGCTGGTGGAGAGTTAGACATAATTTGAGAAACACAAAGGGATGACAGCATTCAAGAAGTTAGTACAAGCAAGTAAAGGAGGAGTTTTTCTGAAAGGAAAAATATTGAGAAACTGTAAAGTGAGAAAATATGCAGCTGCTGTAACCATTGAGAGAAGTGATAATATGCCACAGCTGAGTATAAATAAAGAAAAGAGACAGTCTGTGGTAACAATTCAGGGCAGACGTTTAGATTATATTAACAAATATGTTGTTTGGGATTCTCTTGTGGTTCCACTTGATGTTTCTGTCAGGGATGTAAGGATTCTGATTAATTTAGGCTCAGTGTCCTTTTGTGAAATAACATTCAAGACTTTTGCATTAGCATAAATGTTTCTAACTTTGTCAAAAAATCATGGAAGGTTATATCAGCTCTAGAAATTCTGCAGTGCTCAGAAAAAAAAGTGTGTTGCAATGCAAGACTACAGCTATAACTAAGAAAGAGCTAAGGGAGCATCTTGAACTGAAATCCCAGACTGTTTTTGAAATTAAAAATAACTGATGATAGACATTTATGGAATGCGGTGTAGGAGATTTGGGGGTATTTGGATGTAGTTAATGCAAAAATGTAGCATTTGACAAGTGTTATTCTGTTAAATGAAAAGAAAGGGATGATTAGATATTGAGAATAACATAAAACATGATTTTTCTGTGGTGCAGATAATTATTTCATACAGGATTGACATAAAAGATGCACAAAGTTTGGAGAAACTGGATGCTCAGTTAATGGCTGCAAATGACTTGTAGAAAAAATGAGGGGGCTGTTTTGGTTTGAATGTGAATCATTACTTGAATGTACTGAAAATGATGAAAGAACTGTGGAGATGGGGGAAATATTGAACAAGAGAATGTTGTTAATAAAAATATTACACACGAGTTGCATTAAAAGGAACAGAATAAAATGAAAAATAAAAAATATAACTGTAGAATGCAATGAGGAAAGTATAGCTGGGCAGTATAATGTGCAAATGCAGAATTTATATGAACTTTAATACAAAAGATGGAAGAGAGGAGAATGAGGATAAGCAGGTTTAGTTGAGGAATACTGCTAGATACAGGGTAAGGAAAAGACAGCAAAAAAGATGGAGAAAGAATAATTTGAAAATTACTATTTTATTTATTTAACATTTATTGTCCATTTAGGAAAGATAAGTCCTACTTTCAGCAGAGGCCAGCAGAGGCAGCTCCAGAAATGCCAGAGAAGCATGTCTTTATCTTTAGGGAATGGGAGGAAACTGGAGGAAAACACAAACACACACATGCATGCAACAAAGAAAGCACCCCAGCTGAGAATCGAAACGGAGAACCTCTTGCTGTGAGGCAACAGTGTTAACCGCTGCATCACTGCGCCACTCACTATAATAAATAACTTTTTAACTTGTCAGTTTTTATCAGTTAAATGATAAGTGTATAGCATACAGACTACGGTGCATGCAACTTGACTTTGATTAGTGGTGTGAGAGTTGAAGAATAGGAGTGAACAGCTGATGCTAGCCTGCCTGTCCTGGGAGAGGGTTGATAAGCTTCTGCAGAAACCCTCCTTGGAGTAGACCTCACATGCATGCTTTGTGCATAGCGTGGGATTCTTGAAGTGGGGGTGGACTAACCTAGGTTTACATTTCAGTGTAGCTGAGCATGACAGATATATAGAAATGCATATTCACGCTGGCCTTGGCACAGCAGGGATTGCAAGGTATTTGTCAATCAACAGGGAGAGGGAATTAAGAGAACAGAAAAAATGTCATAACTTCTGCTTGATGATGCCACAGTCCATGATACTCTTGTTTCTGTCCTGGCATTTCCTAGAAGAGGGTAAATAAGAACAAGAGGGTCATTTTAAGGGGCCAGATTTCAGAGAGTTACTCCAAGAGGAAGTCTTTCAGAATGTGGCTCTCTGGTGTATGTCTTTTTTTATAGATAGGCCTTGCATTAAATTTAAGTCATGTAAACTGAGAACAAGTCTGCCAGAATCTGAGGAGGATCACACTGGAGTAAGTCACTCACAATGAGAGCAAAGTGGTTTGGAGAAGGGATCAATATGTTAGGGGAGCAGCTCAGGGAAGCTGTATAGAGGAATTTTTTAAGCAAATGATTGTAGGACTGTACTGTAAAAGAAAGAGTTGAATCAGTCAGAATTCAAGAATGCACAGGGCTGGTATGAGGGAGTTCTTATGAGAAGCGGGGGAAAAATATTGGTCAAGCAGCATCTTTTGTTTGTCAAGACAGATGGCAATAGACAGAATATTGGGCTATGAAGTTATATGGAGAGCTAAAGACTGTATGAATTTATTTCTGACTCAGCATAAGACACTGAGAAATTCTCAAAAAGTTGTGTATTGAAGTTATCAGTAACTATGTTATGTGTTACCCTTTATGGCTTCATAAGGGAGAGGTGTAGGCAATTCAGGAATTAGAGCTAGATTACCTCAGAATTAAATAAAACGGATCTGGTGCTTGTGGTATAACTAAACCTACCCCAGAGTTTAACTGAAAAAGGATTGAAATTTGAACCAGTCATCAGATTGTCCACTTTTATTAAGCATCTGTTGGGTTGTTTGTTTCTGATAACTGGTTGCAGTAAACTCTTTTTTTCCTAGAGGCCCCTTTAGCTGTTTAAAACTTTCATTTAAAGGCTCACTGCTGCTGTTCAGCTGTGAGTAACATTTCTGCAGTTTGTGGCTTTGCAGTTGCCCGCCCCTAGTGTAAATTTGATCTGGGACCCTCCTCCCAGTCTAGTGTCATTACCTCATTCTACCCAGTACAGGGAGAACATTTGAGAAGGCCAATCAGCTTAGTTTCTGCTACTCCTTTGTCTCTTTCCTTTCTCTCTTTCCACTAAAAAATAATAAAAAAAAAAAAAAATTAATCTGCTTTTACTGTATTTGTCTTTTTTCCTACTTTATTTTGCTTTTGTGTCATCTTAAAAGTACTCAATTGTATTTATTACTGCTTGGTGTAACTTATTCTAAGCCTTTTAGTTTAAGCACTTGGGCTTTAGACCAGTTGTTTTACATTAGGAAGGTTTGTGGGCTGCACTGTGGTGGCAGGACAGGTAGCTTACATCCTTCTAAGTTGGGAACGGCTGATTGAGGGCTCAGTGTCTGTTATTCTAAAAGTGTATTAGTTCTGGTTTAAGCACCTGTGCTTCAGGCCAGTCTGCACTCTATTGGAGAAAATTTTGGATTCCACCCTTCTGAGCTCTGCACTCTGGTTAGAGGTTACATTGTGAGGTTTTATTCTGTATATTACTTACTGGTCTGCACCATTGTGCCTTTTCTGGCTGGGAGACCTGCACTCTTTTGCTGGATTGTTTAATTGGAACTGCTAAAGTTTGTATAAATTGAATTCTTGTTTGTTTGTATGCCCCTTTTTTCCCCTTCTTTGCTGGAGCATTTAAAGCACAATTTTTGCTTTATTTCCTTATTTATTTGTTCACTAACAAATTGCCTTTGTACCTGTCTGTGGATTTCCAGTGAAATCTGCATTGCTTTTTACCCAAGCACATTTCACTGTTCTGAAACTTCACTTGTGCCCCTGTTTATTTTTGCAACCCCTCATTTAACATGTTCAGTATGCATACACTACAACAAACTATTAATTTATGTATATTAGTCCCTAGTTCCCAATTCAATCCAGTCCAGAATTGGAGACCACCACAAATTGAATCTAGGTCACCCAACTCCCTCCTTGAATCGTCAGCTCCAGTCACCTCTCTCCCCAACCCATTTACTTACAATCTTACTCTAAAACCAGAGCAATGTTACAACTGCCTCATGCAACACAACAACCAAACTAGAAACCCAGCAAAGCACATACATGTGAGGAGCAACCATATCAACTCAGTACTGGCGTATACAAACCAAACACATAAACACAACTCATATACATGGAAACTCTAAACAAACACACAAACACACAAACACCACACAACCGCACACCAAAACAAAATGCCAAAGCTAAAACTCTGCCAAACTAACGCCCAACCCATAAAGCAGACACCCAAAACACCACAGCACAACACAAAACCCACTTGTCACATAGGTGAAGGTTAAATCCAGACACAAGGACACTGATAATGTACACCAACACTCCAAACATCACAGGTGAGCTGCCTGTCAGCACCAGGCTGAACCGCCAAAACACTCAAGTGAGGGAGCAGGTCCAGGTGTGAGGATCCTCAAATAACACAAGCACTCAGGTCACTTATCAATTACATGAACCAATGATCTCCCTGGGACTACAGAAAAAGTGTGAATGGAGTGCTCTGAGCCATCTGACATGCTGGTGTGAGAGCTGTGAGGGAATCTCTCCCTCAGCTGACCCGTGATCACACATGTTTGACAAGACCAGCAGGACCAACAATTGGTAATGATGCCTCAGTCAAAAAGATTCACAGTAACAAAGACACTTGGCACATTGGTGTCACAAGGAAATCAAGTCCCACAATTAGGGGGGATGGTGTCACTCTAAACTTTCAGATATACTACAAGGGGGACTACCCCCAGCTGCCACCCATGGCGGGGCTCAAAGAGGCCACAAACCCTCATAGTTGGCTTTTGATAGAAACAGGCAAGGTACCAGCAACCACCAACCAAACACAACACCTCAAGATGCGCCACAGAGTATGCTACTCTTGCCCAAACAAACATGTCTTTCAAGATAGCCGAACAAACTCAGTCACTCTCTCCTTAGCATGCACCAGTGAGACTTAGCCAAATAACAATACACGAACCAATCAACTGGAGAGAGACCACCCACTACATCAAGACCTCTTTATCATACCAAACCCCCCGGTGCCATCCCTCCAGGTACAGGACGGCCCCAAAAGCATCCTCCGAACATGTGGATGTGCGGTGAACAGTGGACGAGAACCCACATCATGTGAGCAGCCTGGTGGCACAACACCAGTTTAACCCAGTTACCCCACCCACCTTCCCAAAGATAGGAACCCAGGAACAGGTCCCATTAAACACCACAATCCCTGAAAACTCTGGAAACCATGCCTGACTGCCTCATTAGCAACCATCCAACAGGGGTGACCACTACCCACCTGACAAGGAACATCAAATAAACTAAGAACACCCCATACCAAGACTTTAACTTTACATACCAAGACAAACAACCACAGGGGGAAACTTCTCCACAAAAGGAAGACACCCCCTCATCACCAAATCACCTCCAAAAAACTCCAGAAGCCCCTGGATCACTCACAGACCAGACCCTAAATCCACTCCTGGACCATTGTATCAAGGATATTCACACCCCACCCAGAAAAAAACCGGAAAAAAACTTCTTTAAGCCCCCTCAAACTAATCAAAACCTCCCAACAACCCAAAGCCTTCTCCTGTGGATAATGCAGCCCAGACCACAAAATCCTTTATAAATCAATAAAAAATCCACCCTTCAGATCACATCTCATCATCAAATCCAAAAAAACCCAAAACCCAACAAACCTTCCCAATACAACAGAGCATCTCTGACCATATGAAGCAAAAACATCCCAAGGAAGGAAGCAATGATTCCATAAAGAAAAAAAAGGGAAAAAAAAAATCATCTAAAAGAGCACTCATAAAAAGTCAACATGAACACCAAAAGAAATAAATCTAAGGCCAGCTTCAAGAAAAATTTAACAGGACACTAAGGATAATCACAAGGCTTTCTGGGATTTAGTTATAAACCTGGGTGGGAATTCCCAGATATGCATCTATTAGTCCAAAGACTGAAAAAACATCCAAACACAGACATTGCCAGCATCTATCTATCCCGACAGGCCCCCTGAATCCCACCAAATGGCTAGGTAACTATCCTTAAGAGCTGCCCCCCACACCATCTCTGCAGGGGTACAGACAGCCTTACCAGAAGATACAGCAAAACTAGAACCAGACAAACCCAAACCTAAAACATGAACTCATGAAGGCAAAAAAAGTGCCTCAAACTACTGTACTATCTCCCAATAACCCAAGCCTTACTGCATAAAAGTGGTGGTGGTGGTCAGGTGGTCTGTCACACGGTCTCTCACAATATATGACCTCTGATCTCACTGGAAAAGTCTCAAAAACTATCTTGTTAAGACATTATAAAGGATTGAGAAGGAAACAACAGGACCTTTATAAAAAAGATTGAGGGGACCCAGACAGCCAAGGGTTAATCCTGCCTCCTTTAAACCTGTCCTTACTTTCTTTGACCATTGTGATTTCTTTGACCATTTCACACCCTTACAACCCACACCCTGCAAGCCCCTGCAAACTGGGCACCCAAGCATTTATGATAAAGCTCTGCAGCTTAAATGGCAGCCCCTATGTCAACCCATGGGTTGGCTCATGCTATGGCCACCCACAAGAACCCACATGGTTAGAATAGCAGACTCCAAACCAGTTACAAAACTCCAAACCAGTTACAAGTGGCATCCCACAATCTGTTCGGCTATATGGACTCGGTATGCACACCAGGTACGAAGCACCTGGTGACCAAGTGGCTGACCAGGACTGCAAACTGACCAAATTAGAGCAAGACTGAACAAACCAGCAGCCTCCATCCTCCAAAGGAGCAACATGCAACATCCAAGGAAACTCATAGCAAGCCATGGCCTCCAAGCTAAACAATACAAAAAAAAGCAAAACATCCAGTTAGGAAAAACAAGTGTACCTAAATTCAAAGTGCCCACAAATTACCATATAGGTGGTAATCCATTAAGGGGTTGAGGGAGCCAAGTAGCAATCTCCTTGATAAACAAGTGGCCAAAGTGGTTAGAAAAACACTTATATATATCCACTAATCATGAAGGGATTCACATATCCCCACATCTCCATCAGATCCACATTCTTTCCACATCATCCAAATTTCCCGATGCCTTGCTTGGATGTACAAAGACCCCAGAGACGGAGCACCTAGCAGCAAATCGCTGGAACCAAATTTACATCAAACCAGAGGATCATGAGGCTCAAACATGCTCTCCAGTATGCATTCAACTTCAGTTTCAAAACTCAAGCCTGAGTGATCTGTAGCCTGTGCATCTGTGCCTGCTTGCATAAATTAATCCATGCTGCACCTCAGAAAATCCTAATCCCAAAATCCTAATCACATCGATCGACTTGAACCTCAGCACTGGAAATAGCTACTGACTGTGGGAGGAAGGACTGATTCATAGAGGCTCCCTTCACTCTC